>NC_056739.1:1633121854-1633144354 GCF_019279795.1 Protopterus annectens | reverse complement strand
TTATCCTCCCAAGTGGAATATATTTCCCCTTTAATAACAGGAAATGCTCTTGCAACTATTCTGTTCTCTTAATGTGAACTGATCGCCCTAGAGCTGTTCCATTTGTTTTCGTCTGTGATGGTAGCCCAGTGCCAGGTTAATAAATTAAACACCATGAATCAGATAAGATAGTGCCTGAAATTCAGGATGCATTTCAAAACAGATAGAATGTAATACGTTTTTTTCTTTTTATTGCATTTACATGTAAAATATATTTACTATTAAGTCAAAAAAGATATGTTTCATCTTGCATAGATGCACTCTAAGTGCTTTATTGAAAGTGTTGCCAGCAGTGTGGATAGAATGTTACATACATTTCAATGTTTACTGTTTGAAAGAAAAACAGATAAAAATAAACAAGTAGTTAGAGAAAATGTATTTAAAAAGTACACAGTATATTCACTGTATAGATACTATAGAATTGTACTGTTGTGGAAAAAGGCAAAAAAAGTATTTAATTAATTTTATAATTAGTTAAACCAACAGAGACTGCATGGAGTCTTAGGAGCTGGAAGGATTAGAATGCTAAATTTCTTGTTCTTACATTATGCAGATAAAAACATATAAAGCAACAAAGAAATGCTAAATAACCAAACAGGACAGAATACATTGCAATGATAAGGCACTAATACCATTCAAGAAAGAAAAATTAAGAGGTGTTTAGGTATTCAAAACTATTGGCATTGACCTCGTATGAACTATTGTTTAAAGTTAAAAGGAAATGACAGTTTTGTAAAGCTTAACAGAGATCAGTTGCAAACAGGAAATTAATTGTTCAGAAACAAAGCAAACAAATGTTCTCATTGGGACCGTATATTTGTCCCTGTGGTGGTATGCATAACTGAGAAGTAATGCACACTTTGGGTGTTTTGCATGCTGGGAAAATTGGTGATGTCCATGATGGACTAATCATGTACAAGATGCATGTCATGCACTGGTGAGGCTGTGTGTTAAGCTTCTACCTCTAAAGGGGGTCCCATAAATCTGGAAGATGGTGATCATTCCCCCTGCAGTGTTGTAGACAGTGTTAATGTGTCACCAGACTTTGCCATATGCATGCTACCATCACCATCAGCTACAGATGCCCTGCCACCATTAGCCTGGTGTTGTCCTGTTGTGCTGCACCCTCCACCAGTGGAACCTGTATAAGCATAAACACATGACACCATTGTCTGCCCTTGCACACATTTCATTTGTAAACCCTTGTGGCACATATATCATCACACAATACAGTGCATCTGTCTGTAGCATACATTTACAGACATACTTGAATCGACTGTCCCATGAGTAGCTTTCTGTTGCAATTCTGGTGAGCATTTAGGTAGTTAGAAACTCTTTAAAGATTTCAGTTAATCTTATACAGTCTTATACTGTTACGATATAATGAAGGCTATGCTAATTTCTGATAGGTTGTCATGAGTTTGAGTTTTTGTTGTTTAGTGTATTTTTTTAAACTTCCATATGATTTTTAAATCAAATCATTTCCCTTTTTCATTCCAGCTTGTTGATTTCCTTTAGATTTATCTGACTATGGCTGCTTTTCACTGTACATAATATGTGAAGTTTAATTTTTTCTTGTAGCCTGAATGTTACTTAGTAACAGTGGTTGGAAACACACATAGAGCACTCATAAATTTGATGAAGCATTGATCAGAAATAAAAACATCAGAAGTATATCGGGTAAACATTTTTGTCACATGTTCTCATCAAGGTCCATTGTCAAGCTTTATATGTATATAAATACAATCACAAGTTTCTCTTGATGAGAGCATTCTGAGAAATTTGCAAATTACATCTTAGGAACATGCAGGTGTTCTGGCTCACTAGGTTGAGTGATCTGTGAGTTGATACATATAAGTAGCATGTGGTCTGTGCCCCATTGCCAAAAAAAAAAAAAGATTTAATTGTTTTATGTTTTTAAGACATTTTGAGTTCTGATCTTTTTGATTATGCGTATGATACACACACACACACACGCACGCACGCACGCACGCACACACACACACACACACACACACACACATATATATATATATATATATATATATATATATATATATATATATAAAATATTAGGATCCATGTCTTAACATCAAATGTTTTGAATGTTGATGCCACAACACCAACAGTCAAAACATCGAAACTGAAAACGGTGCAGTATTGTATTGAATATGAAGCCAAATGTAGGAGACACAGTACAATGGAGATTGGTAAATTGGCCCTTTCCTCACTGTAGTGTGACCCTGGAGTTATAATTAGTTGGTGTTGGGCACATGCCTCCCTGAAAAAAAAAGCTGTTTTTTTTTCTTTTTTTATGGTAGGGATTGTTTCAGTTTTGAAATTTTGACTGTCAGTATAGTGGCATTTAACATAAAAAAGTTTGCTGTAAAGGCATAAATCTAATATTTTATTTTTTGCAACAGTGCAGGACAAACTCTGACTTTTAATTTTAGCAGTTAGCCCCATGATTTTTATTGCAAAAGTGCATGACACACTCTGTCCTACAATTCTAGCTGGTTTCATTTTTTATCTTTGAGATCATACTCCATTAAACAAAACAGAAGGTTTTGCATTTCAGATATGTAGAAATTGTCAGGAATTGTTCTTGCCTGCATCATGTTAATAAAAAGTAATGTCTATTACTTGCTAGTAACAGATGATACCAATTACAAAAATTCCACTTATGATTCAAGTATTGAACCGTTTCTTGGCAAAATTTTGAAACAGCTTATTTATTATCATAGAAGTATATTTAGGAGGTGAGTAAATACTTTAATTATATTCAGCTCATTAATAATCTGTTTAGGCAGGCTTTCATGTGTTTGAAAAAAAGCAATAAAATAAAAACAATAGCAAAAAACATCTGTAGGTGAGTCTGACAAATGTTTTTTCCCTTATCAGAAGGCTTCTGTTATTCCTTCCTGTATGTTTAGGGTATGTAAACAGGAGACAAAATATGAACCTAACAGAGCATTAGTATACCACAGTTTGATTTATTAACAGCTTTAATTTCATTATTGCTGAAATTTGCCAAAGAGGCAGCATTCCAGTCCTCAGTTAGCATGAACATTTTGTCTTAAGTGCTGCAGTCAGCTTCAAAAATAAACAGAAATAAATGAACATTTTTATCTGTTTACCCCATGGTCATCCTACTCACCAATGCACATTCGTTAATGCAATGATACAAACGTTGATATCTATAACTAAAGATGTGGTCTCTAACCTGATGTTAGGGCCTTTTGTACCGAAATTATATTTAGTATTGAAGCATGATTTGTATGACATAAGGTGAAATACATGTGATATGAACTGTAACTGATCTCCTTGGTTTCTGGAGTGAACTCTTATATTAGGTATAAAAACACTTTATTAATCACACTGTTAAACCATCCTTTGTCAATGCTGCAGATGACGATACAATTGAGGTAGTAATTAGAAATCCAAAAATAAAAAGAGAGAGAGAGAGCACCACAGCTGAAGCAGGTATACAACCAAGTGCCCATGTTTCTATATAGGGATGACCAATCGTACGTTGAGAGATAGAGTTAGGGAACATATTTATGCTATTAATAAAGAAGATGAAGGGAATGCCCTAGCCAGACACACTTTAGAATATGGCACTATACATAGATTTTTGTTCCTAGTAATAGAATTAGTACCACATACTGGACCTCGCAAAAGCCTTCGATACAATACCCCACTCTGGCATTATAGATAAGCTCACCAGCTTAAATATAAACCCCTATGTCACTAGATGGGTTGCAAACTGGCTCAAGGACAGAACCCAAATGGTTAGAATAGCTGGAGCCATGTCAGACTCCAAACCAGTTACAAGTGGCGTCCCACAAGGCTCAGTCTTGGGACCTCTCTTGTTCGGTATATATTTCTCGGAGGTACAGGCCAACATGGAAGGACTGTGGCTGACCAAGTTCACAGATGACTGCAAACTGGGCACCATAATAGACTCTCCAGCTGACACAAGCATCCTCCAAAAGGGCCTCATAGAAACAGACAACTGGTGCCAGAGCCATGGCCTCAAGCTAAATGCCAAAAAGTGTATAGTCATCCCTTTGGCAAAAACAAAGTGCCCACAAATTACCACATAGGTGGTAATCCATTAAGTACAGAAGAAGTAATTAGGGACCTGGGGACCCAAGTTGATAGCAATCTCTCATTTGACAACCACGTGGCCAAAGTGGTTAGAAAAACATTTTATATAGCCCACCTAATCATGAAGGGATTCACATCTAGATCAGGGGAGGTCATCGTGCCTCTTTACTCATCCCTCATCAGGCCCATAATTGAGTACAATGCCCCTTTTGGGATGTACCTTACCAGACACCTGCAGCAACTGGAAAGACCCCAAAAGTACCTCACCAAGAGGATCAAGGGGCTCAAACAGATGCCGTATGCTGCCGGGTAAAGAAACTCCAGCTCTACTCAGTGGCATACCGCCTGCTCAGAGGCGATCTGTGCCTGACTTATAAAGCCATGTCCAACCCGGAATTAATGGACATGCTGCACCTCAGAAAATCCAAATCCCATCGAGCTACGCTCGAGGGACTTAAACCTCAGCACTGAAATAAATAGGACATGCTGGAGGGACAGATTCATAACCCAGAGGCTCCCTTCACTCTGGAATAAAATCCCAGTCCAGGTTAGGCAGAGTCCTTCATTGACTCTCTTCAAGAGGAATCTTGATGAGTGGATGGGAGATCGTAGGTTTACCCCGGGTATCACTTCTGTGTCACTGTTAGACAGAAGCGCGGTATACTAACCTCGAAAAAGGGTATAGCAAAATTAATTTAAAATGGGTGGCGAAAGCCATACACACTCTGGCTAGGCTTATAAATGCCCTAGGGCAGATAGCCTAGTATGAACCTATGGACTTATAGGTTAGGAAATTTTAAGAATCACACAGAACAGAAAGAAGTTAGGTGGATAATCAGAATGCAGGCAGACAAGGAGTTTGGTCTCAATGACAAGGTAGTGTTAAGACCATTACTGGCTGATAGGCCCTTGAAGCATTGAGTTATGTATTTATGTGTATGTAAAGTTTTTAAACATGTTTTTGTATAAATTTTCAGATTGTGAAAGAGATGCATTTTATTGCACATATATTTCTTCTATATTATATATACATGTTTTATAGCATATGCATATTAGGGCAAGTGCATATGAATTTAATTTGGAGCAAACTTGACTATACTATTTATCTGTGAATATTTCTTTAAAGGATTCTTGTGGCATTAATTGTTTAATTGATTAATTGCTTTTATGTTCTTATATATGCTGCATTTCTTGAGTGATTTTATATTGAAGTCTGAAGAAGCGTCCATTGGGATGTGAAAGCGCTTACTCCATTAAATATTTTACCTGCTTGTACACCTGCTTCAGCTGTGGTGCTCTCTCTCTCTTTTTATTTTTGGACTTGTGTTTTTTTGAGGAAAGCTTTACACACTAGATATTGTGTGTTTATGCTAGTAATTAGAAATGGCGAACTTGAAAGTGGAGTGACAAAATACTGACAACAGTATAGACGCCTGGGCAGTTCAAATGTGGTCCCTAGCAAGTTTGTGCTGATTATATTGAAAAATTACAATACTTTGTGAGGAAAATTATCAATAAATTATTCTTGCTTTGACCCCAGTTAAGTATCAGAAGTAAAGTGCTATTGTTTATTTATTTAATGTTCATTTATTGTGTTAGCATAGTAAAATAAGCAGAGCTGCGTTCATTGTAGTGCTGCTTTTACTATAAAGGTGAATAGTATAAAACTTAGTGAGTTAAGATAGATATGATCTCTTTATTGATATTAGGAAAAATAACATCATAAATAACCCTAGACTGTAAGAAAACATAAAGTGTTAACAAAGGTGTTACAGTTACCTTTCATCAGTAATTCCATTAATACATGAAAAACACAGAATGAATAACCATTTGACAAAGCGGTGGAAATATGTCATAAAATGAGATGTAAAGAAATGCAGAATCCTTGTCTTTTCCATCTATAAGTGTGTTTGAGATGGAATACAGTAGTCAGTACAATAAGTATTGTTCATATATCATGAACTATTAGTATATAAATGGTATATACATTATTTGCAATGTGATACTGCGTTGCAGTACTGATGTAGACATGGTTTGTGCTTGTTCTTGGTTTAATAAATGGCATCTGTGAAATAATAGTGCTGCAATGCTGTATAAGGTTTATACACATTGTCAGAAGTGTGTTTCTCCATTGTGAGTAAAGAACTGTCTTTTAGAGCATTGCATCAATGTAATTACACTTTGAGAAGTGACAACTGATGCATTTAAAGAAACATCCATCTAGTAACTTACATACCACAACAGTGAAAATTTTCAATAGGGGTGCGTCCAGTTAAATATCATTAATTTAAAGTATTGAAGACAACATCTGGACAGAGTGAGTAGCTTCCTTATTATCCTTATTAAATACAACCAGTTCTCAGATCCTTGGACTTGAGGAAAGGAGAAATCCCTTTGCAGTGGTCTCTGCTGACCAAATAGATTTCTAGCCAGCTATATATTACCATACAAATCATTGTCTACTCCTTTTTCAAAAGCACATTCACTGTGCAATATGCATGTATGTAACACTGGGAGTCAACTTAGCATCTTAACACATTTACTGTGAATAATTAGACGACTGCTTATAAGCACTGTGCATAGACATTGAGCTTAAGAAAATCATTGCAGCATCTGTCAGCTCTCATAGCAATAAGTGCTTAAAAAACATGGCAACAGTGCAAATTAAAGACTCAGGTGTTGAAAATTAGTGATCTGGACATCAGACTAATACCATTTAATTCAGACTTAAAACTTTGTCAGTTACAAGATTAGTAATATGTTCAGGTTACGGCATATGCATTGTGACAGTAACAGTGTTCAGGTCAACCAAAAGGCTGATTTTTTAGTCAATATATGATATTTCTATTTTGTGGTAAAACTACACAGAATAAGGATTCATAAATAGTATGTTGAAAAATGCTTGCTGTCAAAACAAATTAAGTAAACAGGTTAAGCTGATCTATTGAAATTCTTAAAGAATGACAAAAAATGAGTCACCATATTGTGACTTATACTTCTCATCTTAGTATGTAGAAGCTCTGAAATAGTGAAGCTGTGCCTCTGACCCAGAGAATGAAAGAATTCTGAAACTCTGCAGTGTGTATAGCAATAAAAGCTGTCCATGGTCATAATACCAAGTCTGACCCTGGAAGCAATGTTTTTCTAATTTATTACTGTTAAAAAAACATATAAGAACAGTTTGATTTATTTCAGATGCTGTAGCTGTCTGAGGGCTTATCTCTCTGACATTTGAGCTAAAATAAGTAAAGAACAATATACATATCTATATATATATATATATATGTATATATATATATATATATATATATATATATATATATATATATATATCCAGCCAGCCATCTTCAACCCTCTTTCCCATTTTTCACGTGGGATCAGAGTGTCACTTTGGAAGTGACAATCATCTCAAGCCAAGGTTTACACCTCTGTGTGGCTAGCCCTGCCATGGTAGTTCTTTTGTACTACTCACTTGCAAACACACTCTCACCTATGGTCAATTTAGAGTGTCCATTCCTCCTACTGCATGCCTTTAAAATGTGGGAGGAAACTGGAGCACTCAGAGGAAGCCCATGTGACCGCATGGAGGACATGCAGACTCCGCACAGAAGGAACCCCAGCTGAGAATTGAACCAGAGAGCCTCTTGCTGTGAGGCAACAATGCTAAATGCTGCACCACCGTGTTACACACACACACACACACACACACACACACACACACACACACACACACACATACACACACACACACACACACACACACACACACACACACACACACACACACACACACACACACACACACACATATGGGTATACTCACTTTTGTCAAAACACCCAAATGATAGTGTTCCAAACATTGACCACAAAATGTCATCAGTATGAACATTAAGAAACTGCTACGTATCCACCAAGCAATAACTTCTACACATTCCAAACTTAAATGTAAAAAAAATGACAAAAAACATTTTTTTAGGTGGAAAGTCCTCCTCCACCACCCCAGTATTAATTATATATATTAACTCCGAGATCACACAGTATTGGTGAAAGGGCATATTTCTCAACTCAAAGAATTGTGCAGTCTTGCATACCTGTGGACTATCTGTTTAGTTAACCAAATGTGCAAAATTTCAGCAAGATGACATTGATATATAGACTGTATTTTATATAGCAGATGTCATATATCATGGGCAGAAGTAGGTTAAAAATAAAAAAAAGACAGCTGGATGCACATGTCCCAGGATAAAAAACCTGGTATGCACACTGGTTCCAGGAGTGAAAAAAATGACAGTCGAGTATCCTTACTACACAGAATCATTCCTATAATGGGGTCAAGCCAGGTCAGGGGTTGGATGACTCACCAACTATAGAATGAAATAATAGTCCGCAAAAAAACACAAAAAACTGATTTGTCAAAAAAGAGCCATAAAATGATAGAAAGGACTATTGAGGATAAGAAAGGAATTATGTATTATTACTATTATGCAAGAAGCCCAGGATTTCCATATAGAAGATATTCACATAGATTACTCATTATAAATTGCAGAAAGAGTCAATTTTGAGCATATTGCAGGTGCTGCAAAGAGCATGTTTGGCTCACTTCAAACTTTAATCCTACTTTGACATAGGAATGGGGTCCATCCCCATCATGGTATTAGGAACCCAAAAAACTTGAAGAAATTAAACTGCAAGAAACATAAAAATAGAAAGGCAGAGGAAAGAAAGGTGAGGTTGTTGCATAATCCTTTGGTGAATTCATGACCGTTAATACTCCTAGGAAGGAAACATTCTAAGCCATATGTATTTACCTTTATATATTTATACTGTGACTGTGACAGTCTTTGATTATCAATGTCACTTGGTGTAAGCCACTGGGGTTACAGCTACATTATTTTAATCAATTACTGTTCCATTCTGTAATACTTCCTGTCAATCTCTGTCATGGATGCAAATGTCCCTCAACAGAATGACATTAAGTACAGATAATAATACCAAAAAGCAAAAATTGCTTAATATTAAACAATGTGCAGTAAAAAGTAAAAATAAAAATAAAAATAAATAAATCAATAGAGGCAATCTGCTCTTTACTGCCACAAGCAAATGTATTTTCCCGTGGTCTTGCTCACAGAATGGATTTGTGTTGGATTCTTTGAATTTACATTAGAAACTCTAGAGTTTGACATAGCACTGAGATAATGTTGCCCGGGTGTTTTAAGTTAGTATTCTCATCAAACAGTTTACATGGTTTCTGAATGCCCAGATATAATTAAATTACATATAGTTTACAAAGTGCTGTTTGGATTTCATGCATAGTAACATGCCGACTTGAGTGGATGCATAGTTCTTGATTTCTGCTCTTAAATCTGAACCTGCGTGCATTACAGTTGCTCTGATATACAGCTAGGGTGCTGAAATGTATAATTTAAGACCGCACCAGATTGTCTTTAAATCAGTATTGGTTTGTGCATTCCTGCAATCACAGACACCACCAGTAAATTATTATTTAATTATACATATACACTTGCCTAAATTAAATTATTCAGGTGATCTCTACATATCAAAGGACATGTATGTGAGATGTCAACCTAGTAAGGTGTTGTAAATGATTTATCTGCTCTCTAGTTTAAAGTAACCGTTTTGCTGAAGATATGTCTAACTGATGAATGCATCTATTTCATAGACAGTGAGCCACTGACTCTGTTTTTCTTTCTCTAAATATGTACAGTTTCCTTTGAGTTAACTGCCAGTTTCTTTATTGCACAGACTTACAATTTTTTTCATAATGTGGCAATGGCTCATTGACTAGTTGTTTCCAAACTTAATAGAAAATGATAATGCTTGTTGTATCCACAGATTAATGCTTAATGGAAATTTGACAACATGATAAATTCAACAGAAATGCAGCTAAAAGAAAGAGAAATAAAGTTTAGCTATTTATATCAGCACGAAAAGTCAGCCATAAATCAGATAGCATTGTTAGTATTTAAACTGTAGAACATACTCCAATAAATTTTCTATATATAATTGTAGTAAATCAAGAACTAAGCATCTGTTCAAGATTACTTATTATACAATGCGATCTCGGCAGACACGAAAAACGTGCACGCTGGTTGGCTAATCCAACCACTGTGCACATTGTATATACTAAACAAATAACGAAGAAGTCCGGCCGTTAATGTATCATGCGGCAGCAACTGAAAAACCAGTAAGTGAATAAATGCACCAAAAGCATCACACAACCAACTTCAAAATGTAAATAACTACATTATAAGTCAAAGCTATGCAACTTTACAAAAAGTGGAAGTATTCCGGCCATAAATGTAACATGCAGCAGCGACAGAAAAACAAGTAAATAATACATAAACACACCAAATCATCACACAACCAACTGCAAACATTTAAATATTGTACTGCAAGGCTACACAACCCTAAAAAAAGCGGAACTATTCCCAATACTAAAATGTCTAAAATACAGAAAAACGGTTCCCTATGCTACTAAAACATACCCCTTAAATGTCCATAACTCACAGTTACATTTTAGCTCTGTCATTGCACAGAAACCTGCACGCTAATTGGGCAATGCAAACAGTCTTCATACTGTAAATCAAAAGTAAGTGACAAAGTGATTCTGGCAGAATGTAAAATACAGTGCCGACTGGAAATTAAATAAAAAGTACACAACACATCTTTGTAGCACACCAAGATGCACAAAACCGTTCTACAACAGCAAACCCAATTTTACAAACATTAAAAAGAAAAGAAATAATGAGCATTGTAGAAACAAAAGACCTGACACACATACCCAGCTTCCTAATCTACTGTAGTATTAAAAAGCAATATAATATTTTATTTTATTTTTATTTTATTTTATTTTACATTTGTTGACTGGGCTAGTCTAACTGCATACATGTACATACAAAAAATTAATAAGCTATACAAAGTAAGAAGCAACCATTGTTACATAAACATTATAACAAAATAAAAATTAATTAAATCAATTTTTTTTCCAATAGTTGTACATAGTTATACTACTCAAAGTAAACAATAACAATAATATACATATAAAGATAGATTTGTATGCAGAACATAGTATATAGAGGTATTGTAGGGAAGATTGTAGTGGATGTAGGCTGAAAATAAGAGTAAAGGAAAAAAGTTAGTCAGGGTTGGTACAGTTTTAGATTCCTTTTAAAAAGTGGGAGTGAGGTATGAGATGTAAGGTCAGGTGGTAGTTGATTCCATACTTTTCCGACAGAGTTAGAGAACAAGGAGTCGCCTGCTGAGTTTTGTGATTTGGTAGTATTAATCAACATTTTGTTTGAGGAGCATAGGTTGTTGAGGTTATTATATGGTAACATGAGGCTAGAGAGTATAGGAGTGTTGCTAGCTTGATACAGGGTTTTATGGGCTATTGTAATTTGGTGAAATTGAAGCTGGTTAAGAAATTCTAACCAGCCTAGTTGCTTTAGATTCAGACAGTGATGAGTTCTAAAAGGAAAGCCGGTAGCAAATCTAGCAGTATTATTATATGATATAGCTAGTTTGTTGAGGTTGTTTTTAGAGAGGTTGGCGTATATGGGAGAAGCATAGAGTAGGGTTGAGATTAAGTGAGTTCTGGCTATAGCGGTCCTAGCTTCTGGTGTAAGAAAGGGTTTAATTCTGTAGAGGGATCATAGTTTTCTGTTAAATAATTTTATACTGGTATTTATGTGAGTATCAAAGTTTAGGTTATTGTCAATTGTAATTCCTAAGAGTTTGGTGGTTGGGTCAGGAGAAATAAAAGTACCATTATTGGATGTGAGAGTGATATGTAGAGGGGTGGACTTTTAGGTTGGTGTGAAGAGTAATAGTTTAGTTTTTTGGGGGTTGAGGAGGAGGCAGCAGTTAGAGAACCATTGTTCTACAGTGTTGAAAGCTTTTTGTGTGAGAGACTGAAGTTCAGCCTGGGAAGTGGCTGAAGAGATTATAGTAGAGTAGTCTGCATATTGAATGCAGGTGGAGAGTGGAATGGCTAAATGAAGGTCACTGATATAACTGGAGAACAGGAGTGGGCCTAGTATTGAGCCCTGTGGAACACCTAGTGAGATAGGAAGGTGATTCAATAATTTATTTTGCCAGAGTACAGCCTGTTGTCTGTTTTCAAGGTAAGATGTAAACCAATTCATAGATAGAGGGTCAAGTGAAAGGGACTTCAGTATGTGTAGAAGGAGTTGGTGATTAACCATGTCGAAAGCTTTAGATAAATCAACAAAGACTGCAGAGGAAAGAGTATTTTTGTTGCAATTGTTGTTGATGCAGTTTGTGAAGGATAGCAGGGCAGTGGTGGTACTGTGGAAAGGTCAGAAACCATGTTGACAGTTAGCTAGTAGGTTGTGATGGAGAAGGTGGATAAGTAGTTGTTTGTGGATGCACTTTTCCATTATTTTTGTAAGTGGGGATAGTAGAGCTATGGGACGAAAGTTGGAAAAGTCTTTGGAGTTCCCACCTTTATGTAGTGGGATGATATGAGAAATTTTCCAGATAGGTGGGATAGTACCTTTCTTTATGGTTCTATTTATCAGTATGGAGATGGGATAACCAATAGCTTTAGCTCCTTTTTGCAGGAATTCTGTTGGGAGTTTGTCAGCTGAGGGGGTGATAGGTTTTAGCTTTTGGAGTAGGGAGCAGATGTAGCTTGTGGGTACTGGTTCTAAATGGAATAATGGGGGTGGGATGGTAGTGGGAGTAGGCAGATTAGAGGTATCGGGAGATAGATGGTTTGCAAGAGTTTGGATAGTAACAGTGAAGAAAGAATTGAAGGCATTGGCTGTTTGTATTGGATTTTTAGGGTTGGAGCCTAGAGAGTTAGGGGTGATGGTTTCGCCTGGGTATAGAAGTTTGTTAAGACTAGTCCAAAATTTTTGTGGTTCCTTGAGGGAGGATTGTTGTAGTTGGAGATAACAGTTCTTTTTGTCTAGTAAGATGGCTTTTTTTGTAAAATAAACTACAACACCAAAACATACCAAAACCTTTACAAAGTATATTTACTTATATAATTATTTCCTGACAACTCTTTAAAAATTAATAATAATTTGTATTTAAATAAATAGACAAATAAAATAAATAATAAACATAAACTAAAAGTGTGGACTATTTTATCTCAGACAAAGTGGAAGAATACAAACTAAAGCAAACAAAAACCTAAATAAGAACAACACAATCATAACACATCACAAAACAAACACCATTGTATAATAGCAATAACCAACGGCTGGGTGTGGGTAATGGTGGATTTACCCATGGTTGGCTTTGTTTGGTCACTTGGGCTTCGCCCTCATGACCAAATCACACCAACTGTGGTTAAATCTAGCATTACCCACACCCAGCAGTGGGTTATTGTTATAACATTTCCGTCTTAGGTTGTATAAACCATGACTGCCTACAAGTGACAGCATCACAAAAACTGTATGTATAGCACCCCCAATTTCCAAAATATAGATTTACATTATTTACAACGTCTGTCAAGCAGTCTTTCTTGTAAAATCCATCCTAATCTATGCACTATTTCTAATTGCACTGACTTCCTTTTTATCATGTTTATGTTACTATAACTCAGTAACCCTCTTCAAGAATTTCATTCATTCCTCATGCAAGTACATTCTTAAAAAATATCGTCAGCTATAAACTACAACCTTCTTAGAGAACCCTGTGATGTTTTTTCTATTGATTAAAGCATACCACAATTACATATCCCATCTACCTTACAAGCTAAGCTGGCTCCTCATATTTTCTGAAGTGTTCCATTACATATCGAAGAACCAGTGCTCTGTTGTCACTATTCTAGTGCAATAATTCCATACATTTAAAGCAAGTATCTACTTTATAACCAAATTGTATATGCTGTTTATTAGGCAGGCTATCTAATCTTTGAATATATATGATTAAATAACTATTAAAAGCTGAATATGATCCCAACATCTCTTCTACTCATGGGTACACACATTCACTTCCAGGTGAGGTTCCTTGATATTCATCATGGACATAAATATTTTTGTCCCGGTCTCCTTCAATAAACACATCACACCAAATGACATTTTATGACCTTTATTAAATTTCATAACATAGCTTTGTTCACCAATTCATTAATTACAACTATTCATAATACCTTACCTTCCACCAAATAGGCATCATCCTTACCTCAGCTTGCTTATCTCTTCAGCAAGCTTCCTCCAGCTGCTCATTTTCCTTTCCCCAGATCCTTGAAATGAACATCCAGACACCAGAGGGGGAACAGAAGAGGGCAAGCCTATCCTTCTTCTCCACCTACCCCCACTGATAAATAGCCATAAACCCAATAACCCACCAACGAAAAGAAGGAGGGTGGGTAGGTAGCAAGTTCATGCCAAAATGTGCTTGCTTAACCCAGCTACACTAGACTAAACCCCTTAAGCCCCTCCCCATCCCTATCTCATTTCCTCCCAACCATCCTTGCCTCCACTTAACCCTTTCACCTCCCCAACCCACTTAACTCCCCTTAATAACAACCTAACCCCCCAGAAGATGTCCCGGGACAACTTAGTTTGTTGCCAAACTTCATTTGTCCTGGTCCCTTTCAATAAACACATCACACCAAATGGCATTGATGACCTTTATTAAATTTCATAACATAGCTTTGCTCACAAATTCATTAATTGCAACTATTCATAATATAATTGATTCTAAACACAGCATAACACCCTTGTAATGTTAATCAGGGCAGTGTACCTATTCACCCTGCCCCAGTAAGCAGCATCCATACCTCTGCTTGCTTACTTTACTTATGAGGCATCATCTGTAAAGCACCTTAGAATTTCATCATAAACCCACCTTGCCATACCATCACTGAAACACACCCTAATGAAACTAAAGCAGAACTATTGTGACCCCACTGTACCACCGGAACATTTACACCAAGAGAATACATACCCTTTTAGCCTGTTTCCTTCAAAGCTGAAATCATGGCTCAACCTGAACGGATTGACAACCTATAGCCACAACAAAACCGCAAACTATAACCCCTTGAACTCAATTCGACACCCAGTCAAAACAACTAGTATGAAGTCTCACACCCAGGACCCTGTCAACTGTAGCGTATCACCTTAGCCACCAGCTACCCAGTTCTGGATGTGCAACAACTCAGTTACTGTAGGGAATAGTCTAACTCCAAAACTTTAATGTCTTAACCTTAGATTGCGGAAAACCAGCACCCCTTGACCTAGTTCCTGAAAACTCGGCTGTACTCAACAATGAAGTACTCTATGTGCCCAGCCAAAAACACCCCCAATTTACTCATTACCAAACCATCTTAAACCCTGCTTGTCTCTGGCCTTTCCCCTCGAAAGCTCTCTTTCTTTATGTTACCTATACCACTAGTAGGTAATTAAGACCTGTCCTACAGCTGCCTTATCCTGCAACCAAGCTTCCTTTAAACCTTCTAACTCCCATGTAACAACACACCCAGTTTCTAAAACTACCCCAACACAGCCACCTACCTACCATGCTTCCTAAAACCCTAGCTACAAAATTCACCCAAACCCCAAGTGAAATGATCCTTGTGCTATTCTGTAAAACCTTAATCTGGTATGTAACATTAACACTACCTACTCAAGGGACAAATTTGTCACCCCCAAAGATACCACACATTAGGAACAAACTCCAGCATCCTGTCCAACACCTCATTGGCCCTTCCCCTACATACGGTTCAAACAACTGGATGAGTGAATACAGCCACCCCAAGGTTCCAAGAAAGCAAGGATTGAACTTCACCAACTTGCAAGAACCATAGGGCTGTAGCCTAATAAGTTCCTGTGCTTCTATGAATGTCATTACTCTACTCATCCTGTGGGATCCCCACACTCCCCATAAACTGTCCCCAACAGTTTTCTCCTTGGCCTCCCTACCTACCTCTTCCTTACTTGCCCCCTATACCAGTGCAATAATCAGCTACCACTAATTAAACACAGAGCTCTAACATGCCTTACTAAGGTGATTACTCAGACCCTCTTTGTGTCCCATTCCAGTGGCAAGAACATCCATCATATCAAAACATCACCTTTCAAATCCCCTTTTAAGCCACCGCATGATGCCTTCTGCACTTCAGAAATTTCCGTCAGTAACTGTTACCCACGTGTGCTCCCCATGTGTAACCTCCTCGCTCGCCACTGCTTCCATCATCTGTGAATTCACAGTGTATCACGACAACTGGAACTCAGCACACAACCATCTACAAAGAAAAGGAGAAAAGTAAATCCTCTAATATGTAAAGAGAAGGCTCCACCTTATGCCCGCCTATTCCAAATTACAGCCACAGCATTCCAAGACCCCATCTCCGAGAAAGAAAAAGACATGTAAATCATCCAAAATACATAACATACATTCCAAGACATCTTCAAGGACAACCTATCCTGCCAACCCAGGAAGAAATGTACCACTGCCACTCACATCTATGACAAAGCAGCCATAACTGAAACTATGCTTTCAATGACCCTATCAAATACCCAAGATAAATTGAGCTACCAGTCCAGTATGTTAAAAATAAGCCCCACACATGAAGGGAGCAATCAATATCCATAACCCAGGGTAACCTTGCAATTCCAGACCACTTCCATTAGCACCCTGTATAAGCCAAGCTAACTTATATTGCAAAACCATCTACCTAGCTCTTAACCTTCCATCTCCAAATGAGGCATATTAACCAACATAATGTAGAATAAATGGACACAATGCCGCAAACCTAACAATAGCTGTTAATCATACACATATGTATATATATATATATATATATATATATATATATATATATATATATATATAGATAGATAGATATACCCACACACACACACACACACACACACACACACACACACACACACACACATACACACACACACACACACACACACACACACACAAACACACACACACATGTGTGTGTGTAACGGGTGTTGCATTTACCGCCAAACCTCCGACACCACACTGCTCCATGCAAACAGGAACAAGTCTGAATGACCACAGGAGGAGCCACCTGCATTCCCCAAAAAACAGAAATGAACAGCTAGGAGCCACTTATTTAGCTAGTTTTTTAAATTTATTTAGACATTCATTCCCCCATTTATGCTTGCTACCTGGATGTGCAGCCAGGCACCACTCTGGGAAAACATTCACTTTATGACCCCCAACAACATTGATACAAGTGAAATGTTGGACCTACTCCAATCCCCGCATGTACACTCCCAGACGTCCACCTCCATCAGACAGCTCAGACTGAAGAAATGGAAAGCTCAACCTATGCACACCGAATCCATGCACCAAAGAAAGTGAAGAAATAATTCATCAACCTGCAGAAAAACATCCGCAACCATGCAACTCACCTTGAATGTGAACCAAAACCAAGGACAACAAAATAGTTAGAACAATCAGAAACAGCAGCAAACCACTCTATATTTCCCAGCTGCTCAACAAGGATTCCCTTCCAGCAAAATCAAACTCCACCAAAACACAACAACATCAACAAACATTGATCACAGAACAAAGTCAATAGAAACAAGAGACTTATAAAGTCAATTAAGTCAGAAATGAGGAAATCATTGTTTGCAAGTAAATTAAACCAATATTAAGGTATGGAATAACAATATGGAACCTTATTAGAAGACAAGCATGACTCAGTTGGAAATACCACAGTGGAAATAAGCCAAGGGCACTCATGGACATGAACATGTAAGCTATTATGAAAGACTAAACTATCTGAACGTGTACAATGCCTCGTACAACTATACGAGATGAGACTATCTTCAGGCATATAGAGCATTTAGAGACAGCTACCTCTAGAAATGTTTGGGGGATATCAAGGAGGGGTAAGAAATCATAAAACAACCTAAGTGGAATATTGTATAGGAATGAGAGATATACTAACTGGTTCTTTGTCAGTAGCAGCTGCATAAACTAGAAAACCAGCACTAATGTAGAAATTTTCAAAAACAAATTGGACACATAGTGTGAAGAACTGTTTTTATACATGGTGAGCTAGAATGCCATTGTTGATTATGCCTGAAAATGTATATATATGCATGTATGCAGGCATGTATTATATGCCTGTCCTTTCTTTTTCAGTTTAGAAGTCCCTGGGCACTCTTAATACCTAAAGACCATAATGTTTTTCATCCCACATACATTTTGGCTTTCTGTCTCTTGCGGATCAGTACATCTTAAGTCTTGTAAACAAAAAATATGTACAACTTCTTTGTTCATTTCACAATAGTGTACCTGCATTTTGCAAACTTTTTACTATGCATATAGCAGGTAATACTGAAAACAAATCTAATTGTTGCATTTCCATACCCACATTTACCGATGTCTTCTTGTTATCATTTCTTTTTCATTTGCTCAACTTTTGTCTGAAACAAAATTGTCAAACTTTAACTACTTCTTGCGGAAGTAGAGTAAAAACACAACTAATCTGTTCTTTCTTTCTGCTGACCCTGATTAATGTTTGCCATATTTTTTGGTCTCAGTGACAGAAACATACCCAGAAAACAGGAAAGGACTGTGTCGCTGTCAGAGCATGAAATGCCAAAACTCCCTCGATTGTACCCACAGGTCCTCTCGGATGCAAATCCGCCATCCAGCAGTTCACACCAAGCAACCATCATGGTACAAGCCAGAACGCAGCCCAAACATCCAAGGGAAACACCAGGCTTGCGCAGCCACCCCCACTGGCTACAGGAAAGCCCGCGTACTGATGCCACCATCTTAACTGTGCCACAAACTCAACTACTCACAACCCATATACTCCCTGCCATCCTTAATATGCCCTTCCCTAGCCAACCTCAAGGCCCATACTCCATCAACGAACCATCAACTCCTACTTCAACATCATCCTAACTTAGCCGAAGAAAACATCTTATGGCATTTATTCGGATTTTTTTTTTTTTTTTTTGTTTTACAAAAATTCCAACGGAACAACCCAATCACCCCAAGGACCAGACATGGGCCAGACAGGAAAACATCCACCGATGCAAGCCCCACTTTCACCCCACTATGCAATCCACCCTGGAAGCGATCACCGAAACAAGGGCACAGCCCCGATGCAAGCCGCTCCCAGAACAGTATCGTTCACAAACCAGCCCGAAAGTCCGAAAGCAAAATACCAGTGAAACGCTCAGGGCTAGGCCACCACATAGCCTCACGAAAGAAAAAAAATCCATGGGGTCACAACTTCCTCCAGCCTGAAGCAAACAGTGAAACATGCCATCAAATAAGAACAAAGGGTCATTATGGTAAGCGTGTTTCACATATTTTTCATTTTTTTTTTTAAATAATCCCTGGAAAACCTCACCCTTGTATTAGAAGAAATCAATGACACCAACCTACCACCCATCCACAACCAAAGCCAGCTGAAATTAATTAAATGAATAACAAATAAATAATCCATCCCACACCACAAGTCGTCCAAGGCCTATCTGCACCAGACCAGCCCCAGGTAGCCATGGACGTGCCACCTGCAGTAGCAAGTTCATGCCAAAAATGTGCTTGCTTAATCCAGCTGCACTAGAAAAAACCCATTAAGCCCTTTCCCATCCCTGTCTCATTTCCTCCCAACCATCCCTGCCTCCGCTTAACCCTTTCACCTCCCCAACCGACTTAACTCCCCCTAATAACAACCTAACCCCCCATGAAGATGTCCCGGGACAACTTGGCTTGTTGACAAACTTCATTTCTTTCTTTGTTACCTAGCAAAGGTTATTGACTCCCATTACTGTTTCACTTAATAACCCTGTCCATTCAGTCTGCCAGTATCAGCATTATATATTTATATACACAGAGAGAAAGTGGTATAATTCAGAAGAATGACAGTTGGTTGAATACAAACTGTGCTGACATAATTTAATTAAATGTATATTTGATAGCCACATCACATAAAAACTGAAATGAAATATACATAAACATATATAACTATATACTTATAATAAAAATATTTTTAGTATTTCTCACAAACACTAGAGAATCATAAAAGTAAATGATAAATAAATCATTATAATAATATAATAACTATGTAACTGTGGTAGTACAATGTTTTGTTGTGAGAAAAATTTGAACTCCTCCACGTGAGGGTACTTTCACCACACCCTTGAACTTTATCTATGTTAACTCCAGTGTCAGACTACCTCGGAGGCTTGTCCAGATTTACATTTAGCAACTAAACAAACAATAAGCTTGATCCAAAGCATTTTGACCTCAGAATTGGTATGCATTCATCAGGACGGATGGGCTTTACAAAGCATTTTGAATGTCTTTATTTTTATATTTGTCTACATTTATTTTATAAAATAGGGTTGACTTACTGATGTTTCTTCTGATTGATGTATTTGTGTTGATTCTATTTGATTTCAGTGTTTTATACACTCTTCCATTTGTCATTTTCCATGTAATTTAATTGTGTGTGTGTGTGTGTGTGTGTGTGTGTGTGTGTGTGTGTGTGTGTGTGTGTGTGTGTGTGTGTGTGTGTGTGTGTACATGCATATTTATATACACATACAAATGTAGACATACAGATATTTACTTTTATCTTTATCAAACAAACTATCTGTATACATACATACATACTTAATAACGGAGACTGCATATGATCCCACAAGCAAGTGAAGCCTTGCTACAAGTAACTTAAGCAGGCATAAATTTAAGCTTCAGTATCTCAAACAAGAATGTGAATATCATAACTCTTACCAGGGCATAAATCTTACTGTCTAACAAGGCTCACATTCCATTACTCTTTGTTACCAGGACTCACAAATAGATATATTTTTTAAATCTGTTAAGAGTTGAGCCATTCTTGTACCTGTGTTCTAAGTCATGGCTGAAAGGGTTACTTAAACAATCTCTCCACTTACTTAACATAAGTAAAAGTAAAAAAAAAATAATGTTTCAGACATAAACACAAGGCTTATATACATATTAGCTGCCCAGTTTCTCCATAATCTGTGGTCATATTTGCACTGTCCATCCCTTAGGTGCTGCAGGTACTCCAGTCTCTTCTTACATTTGAAGCAGCTATAAGTTAAGATGTTGTATACAGTTGCACAAATCAATAGTCCAAAAAATGAGAAAAAAAAAAACAATTAAAAAAATAACAGAACAATAATGTTTCAGTACTTTATACTTATATTTACCTATTTTATGTTTCATGTCTTCCCAGCCCCTTCACATCTTAGCTTTGTCTTGTAGTCACTATTTCCATAACCCTCCCACAACCTGATTAGACTTTGAAATAAACATTATTAGCATTGTAACACTGTCACTTAACATAAGGCAAAAAGTATCGTCATTATGGCTGGAAAGTGAAGCATAGTCTTCTGTTTGTATGCGAGGGTAAGAGTCATGTCATGAATGAATTAAGCAGAGAAAGACAATAACATTTCCAGGGGGATATTGCTTTAGGTGTTGTAATTACTTAGCTTACATATTTTCCTCCTTCAGCATAATTGGACTGTCTATAAGGATGTTTCTAGATCTTAGACAATAAAAGATAAAATATCAATATTTATTTTTTCATTATGCAGTGTAGCAAGATAGCTATATACATTTATGTAAAAGTGTATAGAGTATGTATTTTATATACATATATATATATATATATATATATATATATATATATATATCAACAATCCAACAAACAGCACATAAAACACGGCCAGGGCCAGCTGGTATATTCAGCGTATTTTCAGCGTATGGGTCAAACGCCAAACAAACGACAGATAAAACACAACCTGATATTTTCAGCATATATGTCAAACTCTCAAAAGACAACACATGGAACCTATTTAATGTGATGTTTTACATAAATTGATGCAGGCTCTGTGATCCATCCTGTCCCGCCACAATAGGCCTCAGTGGTGGTTTCTGTGGATCCTTATGAATCTTTGGAAGGCACTTAAAGGCTGGAATCAAAGGACGTTCCACCCGTAGATAGTTGCATAATTCGACTGTAATCAGGTTTTGTTCTTTAAGTTCTTCCAAATACAACCTCACTCTCATTTCGATTTTCTATAATTCATTCTTATTGATCCCCTTATACGATGTAACATCCTGCAAAAGGATCAATACCTGCTCATTGTATCTGGCCTTGTCCATCAGGACAAACCCACCTCCTTTATCTGCAGGTCTAATAATCAGTTCTGTATTCTCATCTAGCTCTCTCAAAGCCTGTAGAAAGGGTTTTTAAATAACAAAAGGATGTAATGCAAGTCATATGGATCTAAAGAAGGGTTGTTGGAGTGACCCGAAAGCGCTTATCCCTTGACATTTTACCAGTTTTATTATTTTTTGTATCCTGAATAA
>NC_056739.1:1633066854-1633116854 GCF_019279795.1 Protopterus annectens | reverse complement strand
GAGAAATGGGCGAAGGCTGCCAGCCTAGTCAAACTGAATTTGATATATAATTCTGGTATTTGTAAATAAATGTAAAATACAGGCATGTTTTCTTGAGTGTAAAAGAATACTGTGAAATGAGGAACTACAAAATATGTTACAACATTGCACTCTACTGGCCCAGTGAAACATGTTGTGACCCTTTCATGTTAGAATTCAGCTCCAGTGAGTCTGGATGAAGGTTTCATGCCCATTGTTTTAAGGATAAAGTTTATGACCAGAATTTACGTGTGGAAGGTGCTTTCTTGCTCTGTTTTCTGCTAGAGTTTATATGTGAAATGCCTTGTATTATTGTAAGTTTCGGAGCAGGTGTTAGATTGCTAAATAATGCAGTTTGTGGCCTGAGAACTCAGACCAGGTGTTAAGATGATGCAATATGAATACTGGGAAAATCTAAGTGTCAAAAATGATGTATTTGGCAGGGACCCAGCAGACATGTTTGTTAGTAATGTTTAAATACTATTTCTCACAAGAGACTGGAAGCATTTTGATCTTGGATATCTAACTCAGTACTCTGCCTAAGCTCACATGTAAGTTTTTAGCACTGTGATTTCTTGTAGGAATAGTTAAAGCTAGTAAAGATTCATTAGGTATTTTTCTTTGAAATCAGACCTGTCCTACTGTATTATTTTAAGTTTCAGTGTGATCTCTTAACTCTTAGATATCACTGTGGTGTAGTAGTTTTGTCTTCTGTTTTAATTATTTATTATTAACTATTTTTAAAACCGTCTACCTGTGGCTGGTTTATGTAGAGATAAATTATGCTTTAGAGTACATTATATATTTATAGAGTTCATTGTAATAGGCCACTCTAAAGTAAGCCTTGACTGTTAGTCACATTACCATTGGATAATAATATTGCACAGTAATAATTGGACACCCTTTTAAGGGCCTTTTAGTAGCTGATATTATTAGCTGGGTGGTGGCAGGGATTATTACCGCATGCTCTGGGTAATGGGGCACAGCTGGAGAATCTGTGTCAGCCTTTCCCAGGAGTGTCTGTGAAGTTGTATAAATACTTATCTCAAAGTGTGTGTGTGTGTGTGTGTGTGTGTGTGTGTGTGTGTGTGTGTGTGTGTGTGTGTGTGTGTGTGTGTGTATGTGTGGTGCATCAGCTACTTGGCAAGGACATGAAGCACTGGTTGGACAGAGAGGGTACTGGAGGTTTTAGCTTGCCCAGCTAGGCTGAGACCTGGACCCTATAGCTGTGCCAGTGGGGAGTCTTAATGGGGACCTGCTGAGCAAGGGAGCAATCAGCCCCAGACTGACTGTGATCTCTGTGTGCACTTAGGGGAAATTGTACTTTACTGTGTGTATTAGTTATCCTTTTCTCTCTTCTAGGAGACAACCTCCCTGGTGTTAGTGGTGAGGATTGAGGCTCTTTGATTGCTGGGCCAGGGCACGGTCGTCACAGAGACATCTGTCCTAAACAATGTCATACAGTAAGATTACTCAAATTAAATGACCCATACAGTATGATTACTCAAATTAAGTGGCATTGATCAAGTAATTATACCCCTCACAAGAATTAACTAATTCTTATACAAGCACACACATCTGGACCTACTGATAGCAATATTTCTAAACAAATTCAGAAACAGTGGACCTTGCCTTACACAATCACCAGTCACTATATGGTAGAGCCATTATCTCCTTTAAAGCCCCACAGGGAAAATATAATCTAACACAAACAAGAAGCTTTCCATAATCAAAAGAGAATGAGCTACATAAGGAATGACAAAAAAAAGAGGATGGGTGAGATGTAAGTCAGATTTTGAAAGCAAGTCCTTAAAGAAGACAATAAAATCATACAGGATATTATATTCATAAAGTAGCAGAAAGTAGTTAAAGACATAAGCCAGCAGGTGAATGGAAAAAGGAGATTTTAATGATAAGGATGACTGCAAGTAGAAGTACATGATGTAAGCAAGAGGGGGCTGGAATACACTGGAGGAAGTTATCAAAGGAAGAAAGGCTTTGGAAACAAATAACTAGAGACTGAAAATTAATTGAGTGGGATGAAGACAAGCAGATGTTTGGACTGCAGGCTGGAGATTGCCTTCCCTACCTGGGTATGATGGAGTATAGGCAAAGAGAAAAGGAGAGGGGGTTGTTAAATGAAAGACAATCTCTGGTAGCATGTTTGGTTGAGTGTAGAACACAAGTTCCTCTTAAAAATAAAAAATTAGCAGGCCGTATAAAATATTGAATGATATTCATAAGAATCATTTATAGGCAGCTAGTAAAGATGGAGATGATAGATTTGAAAAGCAATATACAAATTAACAATGGCAAGACAGCTCCCAAATAGACAACAAAGTCCAGAATGGGTTACGTTTTTTTTGCTTGGAGTATTTACACACATATTGTGTAATGCATGCAAACTTCAAACTATTTTTCCTTAGGTAGATAGCAAATGCTAGCAGTGAGATGGGAAAGAGATAAATAAATGGGAACATGTTTTTACAGTAGTGTAATGAGTTGG
Source organism: Protopterus annectens (assembly GCF_019279795.1). Classification (NCBI taxonomy): domain Eukaryota; kingdom Metazoa; phylum Chordata; order Ceratodontiformes; family Protopteridae; genus Protopterus; species Protopterus annectens. The sequence continues at coordinate 1,633,114,330 of NC_056739.1, read as the reverse complement.
CAAATGTTAACAATTCTCTATTAAGTACTTTGTTAGAAAAGTTATGGGGGAAATTAAATTAACTAAGGAAATAATTGTTTTGATCTGGGATATAGGATCCAAATTGCCAGGACATAGGAAGACGTTACTGTATTTAATGTTTTTGTTGACTAAAAAAAAATGCTAGAAAACAGAAATCAAAATCTAAACCATTTGTAACTGAAGTACTGATTAATGTAAAGGAGCTATATGAACTAGAGTTAGGATCTTTAGAAAAAAAGCGAAGGAGTAAGCTAGATAAAACTAAATGGATTTCATGGGAACAATACATGCAGAATAATGTTCAGGAGGAGGAGTGAAATAAAAGGCAGGACAGTAATTGATCAATTTCTATATGGTTAGATTGAATGAAAATAGTTATACATATAAGTACACTGCATGAAAATAAAGAAAAAAAGTGTTATTATGGCTTGTTTTCTTTTCTATTACTGTATATGTACCTATGTCACTTTTTATAAAATGTCATATTTAATATAGATGTTTAAAAAGAAGTAGATTGGACCAGGCTATATCTGGAAGCAGATACAACCACAGTCCTTGAAGCTTTCAACTAAAAATTAAAATTCATAATAGAAAACAAAAATTCCCCATAACAAACATGAGATTAAAGGGAATAAATTGTGATGCATAACAGCAAACATATATCCATTCTTCAAACAAAGAAAGCAGACTTAGAATGACAGAAATTCATTCAACAGTCCCTCGACATATCAGAAATCCCTCTCACTAAGGAAAAAATGTAAATTTCAAGTTAAAGAATCAAAAGTCACTTACCACAGTGCAAAATGCAGAATCACATCCTCAGATCCCAAGTGTTTCAAGCATGTAATAAAATATGTAGCATATCACAAAATCATGAACTCTCTGACACAATAAAGCCCAACAAATTATGGAATCCACACCCTGCACTTAAACCAGGCAAGCAAACACATTTCCACACACAACTTCCACATATCTAGACCCCCTTTCAGATTACTCTCCTTCATTCCATTTACAAACTATGCCAGAGAAAACAATATATAGGCTCAACCTCTCAACTTCTTAGAGCAAGAAATCTGGGCAAAGCCATAAATAATGGGGGGACAAAGGCCCAAAAAACGGACGATTTTTAAATATTGACTCACAAACTTAGAAAGTTGATAGAATGACAGGTTTTGCTTTAGCATGAAATTTCTGAAGAGTATGAAGTCTGATACTCAAATGTCTTATTATCTCGTGTCTTCAATATTTAATGACTTGCCAACATAGCTCTCAACCTTCCATCTCCAAAATGAGGAACACTAGCCCTCATAATGTGGAACAAATGGGCAAAATGTGGAACACATGCTAATGGCTTACTAACAGTTTCAACTAGGAAGGCCATAGGATGGTTAAAATACACAGGTTTTACTTATAAATAAGATCTTTTAATGAATTAATACGATTCATTTCTATTTACCATGGAATTCACTTAAAAAAATTCCTAACACTGAATGTGAGACAGAGTCTTTCAATGTGGAACATTGAGGAACTTTGAGGAATATGACCTTTTTAAGACCCCAGATGAGGTATGTTCCTCGTAATGAGGTACACTTGAGAGGTATGCTTGCCAATAATTTACCATAGAACTACAATTTTATGAAAAACAAGCCAAAAATATGAGGCAAAAATGTGGACATTCTGCGAAAATCTGTACAGTTGAGAGGTATCAAAAAGCTAGGCTGTTCTCAACCCCAATGCTCTGTACTCCACACTCCTTTATCTTTCTGCTGCAAAAATTGCACCACCACTCACCTACATTTCAGCATTTCAGACATAATAATGCCAGTCCACAAGGTCTCTTCAACAGCAACTCCCCCCACCAGGACTGTTGATCCATCTTAATCTTGTGCCTGCTGTCCAAAATGTTTGAGAATATTAGTCGCAAACAAATAATATACTACAAATATAGTCTTTTTGCAAATTCCTGAGATGGAGATACACTCTGACAGCTATTCTCCAATATGGAAAAAGGCAATATGCTAGGAATGACATTTTTGTGGGTGTATAAGTATAAATATAAGACAATCTACTTTACATGATGGGAACACAATTACAGAAAAAGAAATGGTACAAAAAAATGCATGTGATCTCTAAGAAGAACTTTGCATTTGTAAATCACCTCATCCTCTTGCTGAAATTCAAAAGAATTAGCATTTAGCAGTGAAGAGCTGAAAAAGATCTGGAACTACTTGAACATTAGTACTTCAACATAAAATATAGAAAATAGCTTTTAACAACTGGAATGTTTACAGGCATTATACTTCAGTGCCCAGCTGAAGTGCCAGTACTTTTGTCACTCTTCATAAGAGATATAACATCCATTATACCACCTACCTCAGTAATGTTTAGCACATATGGCATCCTCCTGTATAGATCCAGATACCAAACAAACCTAGCTTAATAAAGACATTATAGAAGTATGTATCTATTTCATTTCAAACTACTAACACAACATGCAACTAAGAGAGACACCATGCTCTTTGGAACCAATCAAAAAAACTAAAGCAAATATGTGACTATTTCATAGTGAGAAAACTAATACTAAATGTTATTAAGGCAGCTACTCTGAGACTGATTAAGGCCACCATAAGTCTGACTCTGTGGAGGGAACAGATAGAGCCTTAACTAGTGACCCTGGCACAATACGAGCCAAATAGGGAGGAGGAGGTGTGAAAAGGTGTAGCCAACTCACCTTCCTGGGTAGGAGGAAAAGGTTAGATGCTGGGAAATTGCATGAGGAAGTGCTCGAAACAAAGGAAACCACTTCCAGTGCACAACGAAAGGGGTAGGGTTACTTCCTGTCCCTTGTGGACATGACCATTTATTGACAGCCCATTGCGCAGCCTTCATTGACTGCTTAGCTAGACAAACTTCACACTACTCAAGACTGGTGTGGTATCCTTCAAGGCCCCTGAGCCAGTGGAAACCACAACCCAAGCTGCGGAGGCCCTTACAAATGCCTTCTATGAACACCTCCAGGACTGCATGGATCAGGCAATCCCAAATAAAACCAAGCCTCTTTCCACAAAGGGCAAACGTCCAGTCTGGTGGACCCCTAGCCATTAACAAACTTTACAATAAGAGGAGAAAGCTATTACATGATAGAACAAAATCCATAAAAGGGAAGTCACCCCTGATCATTATTAGTAAAAAAATACGAGCACTCATAAAATCAACTAAGGCCAATTTTGAGAGAAAAATTGCCATGGATTCAAAGGACAATCATAAGGCCTTTTTCAGCTATGTTAGGAACCTGGGTGGAAACTCCCAGATATGCTCAGAATTAGTCCAAAATGATACAAAAATCACTGAACCCACAGACATTGCCAACATACTGGCAGACAGGTTCAGTGCAATCTTCACCCCCCTCTCCCCCCCTAAAGGAGAGATAACTATCCCAGCGGAGTGTAGCCTCCCAGACATCTCAAATGCGCAGGTGAAAGCTGCTCTCTCTAAAGCTAAAAACACAGCATCAATGGGACCGGATGGTGTCCCCGGCTGTGTGCTACACGAGCTAAATGAGGAATTAAACCCGCACATAAGGCAGCTGTTTAATCTCAGCCTTACCACAGGATACATGCCCAAGGAGTGGAGTACGGCAACTGTGGTCCCACTCCACAAAGGCAGTGCCTCTACGGACCCTGATAATTACCGCCCCATAAGCTTAACAAGTCTAGTCTGCAAAGCTATGATGAGGATCATAATGGAGCTCATAAACAAAGATATAGGGGACTTGCAGACATTGGACCCGACCCAGTTTGGCTTCGTCAAGGGAAGATCATGCCTTTTGAACTTGGTCGACTTCTTCGAAACAGTCACCAAGGCCATTGATGAGGGAAAGGCAGTCCATACAGCCTACCTTGACCTTGCAAAGGCTTTCGACACAATACCCCACTCGAGTGTTGTAGAAAAACTTACCAGCTTAAATGTAAACCCATATGTCACAAGATGGGTTGCAAACTGGCTTAAGGACAGAACCCACAGGGTTAGAGTTGCTGGCGCTATGTCAGACTCCAAGCCGATCACAAGTGGTGTCCCATAGGGCTCGGTCCTTGGCCCCCTGTTGTGCGGCATCTACTTCTCAGAAGTACAGGCCAACATGGGAGGACTTTGGCTGACAAAGTTTGCAGACGACTGCAAACTGGGTGCCATAGTGGAAAGTGCATCGGACACGGATATCCTTCAGAAGGGACTCACGGAAACAGATAGCTGGTGCCAGAGCCATGGCCTGAAGTTAAACGCCAAAAAATGTATAGTCATACCCTTCGGGAAAAACAAGGTAACCCCAAGCTACCATATAGGTGGCAATCCACTAAGCACAGAAGAGGTTATCAGGGACCTGGGGACCCAGGTTGACAGTGGCCTTTCTTTTGACACTCACGTTGCTAAAGTGGTTAGAAAGACCTTCTACATTGCCCACCTGATCATGAAGGGATTCACATCCAGATCTAGTGAGGTCATTATTCCCTGTACTCTTCACTTACCAGACCAATGATCGAGTACAATGCCCCATTCGGGATGTATCTCACCCGACATCTGCAGCAATTGGAGAGACCCCAAAAGTTCCTCACCAAAAGGATAAAGGGACTCCAAAATCTGTCATATGCTGCCAGATTGAAGAAACTCCAGCTCTATTCAGTCGCATACCGTCTGCTCAGAGGTGACATGTGCCTGACATACAAGGCCATGTCCAACCCGGAATTAATGGACATGCTCCACCTCAAAAATCCAAATCCACCAAAACCACTAGAGCAAGCGACTTAAACCTTAGCACGGATATAAATAGGACGTGCTGGAGGGATAGATTTATCACTCAGAGACTCCCTATGCTGTGGAATAAAGTCCCGGTCCATGTGAGGCAGAGCACCTCGCTGGCTCTGTTCAAGAGAAATCTTGACCTGTGGATGGGAGATCGTAGGTTTACCCCAGGAATCATCTCTGTGTCACTGCTGGACAGAGGCACAACAAACTAATGGGCACAGTATTTTTTCATATAAGGGGTGGCGTAAGCCACAAAAATTTGGGCTAGGCTTATAAATGCCTTAGGGCAGATAGCCTAGTATAAACCTATGAACCTATGAACCTATGTGCACAGGGAGGATGGACTAAAGGAAAAAAAAACTTTATACCACCCCTGATGCCCAGCTGAATCACGACCTATCCTGGTAGACTCTCACCTCAGTGATGTAAAACAAATAGGTTAATTAAGTGAGAGGTGGCAGATGATCAACAGACAGTGGGAGTAAAAAGGAGAGAGAAAAAAACTAAACCAGACACTATGCACTTTGGACCCAAGCAGAAACTAAGCAAAAGCAACATAATTAGCATAACAAATATGCAAAGTAAAAGTAATAACACTGAAGTACAAAGCTAAAAATATTTCAAAATGTTCATAGATCCCTCCTTAACTTTTTCCTGCCACACAGAAATAATAACAAAGAAGTTCATCAATCAAATAAAAGCATTATTCTGTATCAGATTACCTCACCATAGAATCACAACTGCCATAGAAAAAGGGTTATGATTCCCAAACTGAAATACAATGTCTGTTTAATCACTTTAAACTGCTCTACCAACACAAAAACAGCACAAACTGCAGTACAGAAAATATGTTGTTTCATTACTCTTTCTGCTAACAATGATGTCCTCCTGCATGACCCAAAAATAATAATAAGACTTAATTCCTGTCACAGAAATGCTAGTATTACTGCTTTTGTCTTTAAACAAAAGGCAATCAATCAATCAATCAATCAATCAATCAATCAATCAATCAATAATGAAACTCAAATTACTTCACTGTAGCTATATCTCTCGTTTTTAAATAATCTGTGTATCACAATCTCGCAGTACAGCCTAAGAGAATAAGTAACAATACATTAACAGTAGCTAGACCACAACTTGCTAAACTAGCAGGAGCAACATTGTTCTACAAAATGGTACAAGCAAACTGGAAACATTAACAAAGAAACCAACTACCCCACCTTTGGAAAGAGGCTGAGAAGCCACAAAAAACAGCTGTGACTATTTTAAGGATACTGCCTAGTCCAGGCATCTAGCCTAAAAGGAATTACAAATTGAGGATAACACAGTTATTTATTTAGACTGAGTAACATGTCTGAAGTAAAGATAACAAAATAAAGTAGTTGCATATAGGTTCATAGGATCATAGGTGGTTACTCGGACATTGACTCAAAGGTCTTTATAAGTCTAGCCATTTGTACCCAATATAAGACTAGAGAAACCCAATATAAAGGATCTTGCCTAAACTCGAGATCTTAGTTTGATATGAATTGGTAGCCTATTCCAGAGGAGTGGCAACCTCTGAGAGATATACCTGTCTCTCAGGTAGGTCCTATTTATATTGCAGACCAGGTTAAGGTCCCAGGAGAGGGTGACCCTCGTCTCATTTGACTTGCAGATGTGTAGCATTTACATTAGGTTTGGATCTGAAATTGTTCTGCAGGACAGGCACAAGTCTACTAAGTAGCCTGTATGCTACTGATGCAGTGACAGTGACTTCCGACTGTCAATGTATAACATGTGCTGGAGGGTATAATTAGCTTTGGTGAAATTTTTTAGCCTGATTTCACCTAAGAGGGGTTCAGATGCTATAGCTACTTCAAATGTGACTGATTTATGATGAGATTTAACCAGTAAGGGTGCTGTACTTGAGGTGTTGCAACTGTCACCCATGTTGGTGAGGACCATGTTGAGAATATTTGAGCCCCTTGTGGAGTTGCATACTATTTGTTCCAGGGCATTAGTATTAACAACATCCAGGAACCTTTGTGTGAGCATGTCGGCACTCGTATAATTTTCCCAGTCAATGGAGGGATAATTAAAATCAACCATGAATAGAGTGTTTATTTGTAATTTGATTGACTCAAGTAGGTCCAAATAAGCAGCATAGGTATCTTTGTTTATTGGAGGGAACCTATAGCTAACTATAATTTGAAGGGGGGGGGTCTTACCCACAGTTAGTTGAACATGGAGTAACTCCATGGAGTTTTCCTGTCTAACCAATCTAGAGGTGTATTTATTTTTGATAAAGATGGAGACTCCTTCTTTGGTTCTCCCAAGTTCAGTTTGCGGTCTGAAAGTTTGGAAGGCATTGTAGTCTTGTAAGGCCAGTGTACTCTCTGTGGCTCTGAACCAAGTTTCTGTGACTGCCCAGACATCAACATCCTCCAGGGAAAGGAGTTCTTCCAGAGAGTGCAGTTTCTGATTTAAACTCCTAGCATTTAGCAGCATAACCTTTAATTTATTTGTGAGTGATATTTTTATGTTGGAAATTTTGTTCTTGAGACCTTGCCTAAAAAAGGCACTATAGGGGAGGCAAGTGCCTTAGCCAATAACCAAAAGTCTAGAGGTGACAGGTGAAGACCATCTCTGGCAAAGCAGTATGGTCTAGCAACCATGGCATTCCATGCAGACAGGAACTGGATCACCTTAGAATGGCACCAGAAACTTAGCCAATTGTTGAAGTAAATCATTTTTTGTTTATACTGTGGTATCATCCTAGGTGAGGGTAGAATGCTGCTCAAGGCTAGGGACAACCTGCCTGAGCACATATTCATATAGCTTAATCATGTCTCTCTTCATATAGTCCAGTGAGGTACGTCTCAAGTCATTCACACCAACATGAACTATGATGGAGTCATAATGGTACTTGTTGAGAGACTTGAGTGCATGTGTTATCTCACAGATCCTGGTACCCGATAGACAGCTGACCGTAACCTTCTCCTTGTCCAACCCGGTGAGTGGGATATCTCTCTGGTTCACAATGGAGTCACCTTTGACTAAAATATTTGGTTTAGACGTGCTTTGTCTTAGGGTCTTATTTGGCGAGACACCGGTGCTTGTGTTTCTATGTGTATTGAGTGTTTTAAGTGCTGTATTAGGTGTAGTATGCTTGTTGATAGGTTGGTACTAGGCTACTGGCCCTAGGGCCTATATAAGCCTGGCCATAACAATTCCCTGGATATTTCTTTCCACAATATTTACTTCCCTGGACCCCTATCTAGCAGGGCGACTGACGTAATCCCCGGGGTGACTTTTCTATCTCCCATCCAGTTGTCAAGGTTCCTTTTGAAGAGGGCCAAGGAGGCACTCTGCTTGACATGTATGGGCAGTCTATTCCAGACTATGGGGAGTCTCTGGGTCAGAAACCTATCCCAACAGCATGTTTTGTTCATTGTGATGAGAAGGTTTAGATCTCTGGAGCATGTGGCTCTGAGGGATTGGGATTTCTTTAAGTGTAGATGTCCAACAGCTTAGGGTTTGACATGGCCTTGTATGTTAAGTAGAGATCGCCTGTGAGTAGACGATATGCCACAGAGTATAGCTGGAGTTTTTTTAGATGGTCAGCATAGGACATCTGCTTTAGGCCTGTGATTCTTTTTAGTAAGGTATTTCTGCGGCCTTTCCAGCTGTTGCAGATGTCTTGTGTGGTATATACCAGACGGGGCATTGTACTCTTTAATGGGTCTAATGAGGGATGAGTACAGTGGGACAATGACCTCCTTTTTTCTGGATGAAAATCTCTTAGTGATGAGGTGTGCCACATAGAAGTATTTCCTGACTGTTGTGGCGATGTGGTTATCGAAGGTGAGACCACTGTCCACCTGTGTCCCTAAGTCTCTCATCACACTTTCAGTGTTTAGTGTATTGACAGCTATGTGGTAATTCATGGGTATGTGGTTTTTCCCAAAGGTGATAACTATACATTTCTTGGCATTTGAAAGCTCTCTGGTGTTTAGGTAGGTTTCTGGTGAGTACATGTACAATGGTTTATGTGTTGAGTGCATGGTTTGCGTAGGAGGTATAGTTTGTGAGCTGACAACCTGTTCAGTGTTACTGTTCTGTGCGTGAGAGAGCAAAGATTTCAGAATCTTAGTGTAGATGGATCTCTCACAAATTGTACCTGGTTGACTTAGAAGTAGAGGGTTGTCAGTGTACATGAGGCAGTTGCTACACAGCCTGAGGATACCCATGTCAATCAGGCGGGTAGGAGAAATGGAGGGAAACTGACCATCCACAATGCTAGGTTAAATCCTGTTTTCACAGTGAGAAATGAAAATTGAGAGGAGGGATATAACCGGGTGCTCTGGATGGGTCTATACTACTGGGGTGCTTTATAAAGGGTCTATATTAGTAGAGGTTGTCTAGATGGTGTGCTACTATTGTAGATTTGGTGATTTTGAGACTGTTTAAGGAGCAAAAGAGCAGCTAAGGTGCTCTTTGAGCAGCTAAGCATAATTTAAGGATTCCTCACCTGGTTCATGGGCAGTTACTAAGGGAAAATGTATCTACTGGAGTTTTTGCATCTATAACCACCAGTGGTTACCCCCACTACATGGTAGTGCACGATGGTGTAGAGGTACACTATGTGTAAACAGATGAATATAGCAGAGCAGCAGCTAGTCACCTAACTCTGTGGAGCTGTGTTAAAACAAGCCCAAACCAGGACAAATGCAAGGCTTATACAGCAACAGTGAGCAAACTGAATTAAACAATTAAACCAATAAAAAAGCTCATAACTGAGCCCTGTGCCAGCAGTCTTCAATCAGATGAGTCATAACTGCACTCTCCTGCCACAAAGGTGTAGGGGTGCACTCTCCAACAAAAGATAGCCTGGTTTAGTGCTTAATTTAAGAAACAGAAACAGATTCATCTGAATGTAGTCTATGCAACGGCAGACAAAAAGTTCAGTATTTAGGTATGTGAATAGTTACAATGAATGGGTTAGTTCTGACACAACCATGTCAATACCAGTTTACACTCTAGTAGAAATGTGTGTTTATATTTATATTTAATTGCTGATATTTCAACTGTATATGTTCAATTATCTCTTGCAAGTTGTGTTGTTTTTTTTCCCCAAGACCAGCCTTGTTGTCACTGATATCCTCTTCACAAAGCAGCTTAGCACTACTGACTTTTGATTTTGGTATTCCTGGAGATGAAATACTTGATGTCAGTGTTCCTGGTGTCAGGATTCCCTGTGGTGGTGTTCACTCCTAAAAACATGTTGTTTGCAGCGCCTCCTCACTCCTTTTCTCTAATGCCAGTGATCCCATTGCTGGTTTTCCAAGCATTGGTTCCTCCAACACCAGGGCTTAGTCTGCCTTTTAGGCCTGATCATTAGGTTCCAGTTCCTAACACCTTCATTCTTGTAAGGAAAACTACATGCAGGCTACAGGATTAAACCTTCCTCAGTGCCCTTTTAGCGGTTTCATCAGGCTGATTCATTAGCGCCTTCTCCCTCTTCTCTTTCTGCTTCTAGTGAAAAGTCATTGTATGACTCAGTATGTAAACTTCGACTTCTGCATGCCAGCCCAGTTAGTTTTCCCTGTTGAAAGATGTCTCTTGACATCACACTCAATATGTCTGCTTTATCCACTCTTCTTTATAGGGTAGGTGTTATAGAGAAATGAAGAAATAGAATAAGTCCAAGTCAATTTTGACTTAAGTTGTTATATTTTCTTAAAACCTTGAATTGTATTTGATGGCATTTTCCAGGTTTATGCAATTGTGATGATCTTTTATCTGTACTACATTTGTATGAAAACTGCACATTTTAATAGCATACCAATACTTCATCAGATTAAATGCAGGAATACAAAACTATTATCATAGGGGTGAGAAATTATCCTGAAGATAATTAAATATTAGACCAGTTCCTGCTGCATCTTATCTAGGAACATTGTTACTGCTGTGATAGGCTTATGATGTCATTGTAGAGAATACTAAAAGGAGAGCATTTGTTGCATAGTTTAATGCAAAATATTCATTTGTTTTGGATGGACCACATGCTGTACTCATGCACAGGTGCCTAAACATGTTTTACATCATAGTTTTCCTTTTCTTAGGAAAGGAATCTAAATCCAATCACTAGATTATAATAGCACACTGCATTTATTTGGCTTCCATATCTAAATACTCTGGAAGAAGCAGTAGTCAGGAAGTCCTTCTACGTGGCACACCTCATCATAAAAGGGTTCTCATCCAGGAAAAAAGAGGTCACTGTTCCCCTCTACTCGACACTCATTAAACCCATTATAGAGTACAATGCTTCTTTTGGAATGTACCTCACAAGACATCTGCAGCAGCTGGAAAGGCCACAGAAGTACCTCACAAAGAGGATTACTGGCCTCAAACAAATGCCCTACACTGACCGCCTCAAAAAACTCGAGCTTTACTCTGTAGCATATCACCTACTCCGAGGTGATTTCTGCCTAACATATAAAGCTATGTCAAACCCAGAGCTGTTGGACATGATACACCTAAAGAAATCTAAATCCTTCCGAGCTACATGCTCTAGGGACCTAAACCTTTATACCACAATAAACAGGACATGCTGGAGGGATAGATTCCTGTCCCAGAGACTTCCTATACTCTGGAACAAGCTACCCATCTATGTCAAGCAAAGCTCTTCATTAGCACTCCTCAAGAAAAATCTTGAAGAGTGGATGGGAAATAGGAAATACACCCTGGGGATCACTTCTGTGTCTGCTGGACAGTGACATAGGAAAATAACTTTCTTGGGTGGCGTAAGCTAATGAACCTTGCTGGCTAGGCTTACGTAGGCCCTTGGGCCAATAGCCCAGTACCTACCTATGAACCTATGAACCTATCTATATCAAACAAAGCTCCTCATTAGTAATCTTCAAGAAAAATCTTGATGATTGGATGGGAAATATGAAATTCACCCCGGGGATCACCTCTGTGGCTCTGCTCGACAGGGGCATAGGAAAATAATTTTCTTGGTTGGCGAAAGCCAGGGTACCTTTTTGGCTAGGCTTGTATAGGCCTGAGGGGCCGATAGCCTAGTACCTACCTAGTACCTACCTAACCTATGAACCTATGAAAATCTGTCATGTACTATCACTTAAAGGTAAATGCCATGATGTGATTTCTCTTCAGAAAGATACCTCAGTTAGACAAAAAGTAGTAGGTTAAAAGAGGTATTTGCATTTTACAGACCCTTCTTTGTTGTGTAAATCACTGGAAAACATTACTAAAGTTAACCACATCATTTATTTTCTAGAATAATGATTTGATAATTTTGGAGGTTTACTGAAAAGATCAATTTTGACAGCTGTCTGTCTCCTACAGTACGTAAAGGAAACATTCAAGACAATGAAAATTCAGCTGCTTCATTTAACAGTATAACCTACTGGTGTCTGCCTTCCACTTTGTGCAGTTGTTTTCTCATTTATATTCTGAATTCATATTGCTTCTTTTTGGAGGAAATGAGAAATGGGCTCTTTGATATGATAAGAAGCTGATGCTTAATCCTTAAATAACTCATATTACCACATGCTTGAAAAACTGACCCAGCAGACCTGCACCAGTTCTTATGTTATATTAAAAACAAAGTCAGAAAAGGAACATTGAAAACCCATTCTGCTATTGTCCCTCATTAGGAAAAATAGGCAAGATCTTGTATACTGAAGTTGCAGGTGTGAACCTGGTTAAATTCCATGCAGCATGACAAGATGGGAATGACAGTGCTATGTAATATAAAGGATTGTGGTCTAGTTTATAATTATGACCAGCTTGTTTTGTGTTTGAGACAAGGGTGTTACGAAATTCACATCGAGTAGAGTATAATATTTCTTGGTATCACATGCAGCTTTAGATATCTCAATGTACTACTAGTTACAGAAAAGAAGTGTAGATTGTGAAGTCTTTTACAGTTTTGAAGACCATAACATACTTAGAACTGTCTCACACACACACACACACACACACACACACACACACACACACACACACACACACACACACTCACACACACAGTGGTCAAAAGTGAAGTGGATCCATGATCCTGTAAAAAGTTCATAAAACACTGCACATTGTCATACTTAAAAAGTGTGACATTCTAAAGTCTTTTACAGCTTTTAAAGCTGCTTTAGCATCTCACTGTTATTGTGTGTTACTGGCTGAGGTTATCAGCACTGGATGTTGCTTAACTTTTCTTACATCAGGAAAGTGCTTAGTCATCTTTTCCCCCAAACTGAAAGAGTGATCACAACACTGCATGCACTACATCGAAAATAATGGAATGCTTATGGGGTTTTAGTACTGAATGTCTGTGCCGTATTGATGTAAAGCAGGTAACAACATAAATATTGTAATCCAACAGTCTACAGTCTTATTAACTTTAGAGGACCTCAGAATGCATTTTCTAGTTCCTTGTCAGAGTCAAAATTAGCCATCATCTGAGGAATAGTAGAAAAACAAACAGGTAAACTGTTTATTTAATGTTATTTGTATTTGTTGACTAGGTTAGAGCACTGATATCCCTGAACCTTTTTCAGATTCAGCATGAGAATGCTGTCTAGTTAAGTGACTACTCAGAGCCACACATTTAGACAATGGAGTCTAAGAGGGATCAAACCCTGAACCATTGGACCACTGGACCACAGGAAACAGCTTGTTAATGACTACTTAATCCTCAGTGCCAAGTGCTAGAACTGTCATCCCAAAATATGTCTAGACTGACAATGTAGTTACTCATTTGATGCCATTACCCTATGATTTGGTAAGAAAGTTCTTTCTTCACTAACCTCTAGAACACGCCATAGGCATTAGGACTGCCTAGCTAATAAAACTTTCCTAGGTTACGTGGAGGCTGCCTCCATCATAAAGGGCTTTTGTCACACTTTCCAGTTCTTTGCTGCCACATCATAATACAGTTGAAGAAAATATCCTCAGATTAACTTTTTTTTAATTCTGGTAGAAGACTGCATATATTTGTATTATCTGAGCAAGTGTTGTACTTCATCATTTTTGAGATTTACCTCATATCTTTTACAAAAAAATAAACTTTTGCTAATCTTTCCTTCTCATTAGATTGTCTATTTTTTTTTACAGTAGCTAAGACACTGTTTAGAAATTGGGCCAGTTGTATGGCCAACCTATCCGATGACAAGCACACTTGATTAGTCATTTGTTGAGGAGAAGGACACACCAGTTCCTGCTGCTTTTACTGTATTCATTTTAACTAAATGAGATGCAGAAGTCATCATAAGGAGTTACAGCATTATCTGATGAGGTACACCTTTTTGCTGAAAGCCAAAATCTTAGATTAGCCTGTGTCTTTAGATACCTCTGTTGTCATTGTCCTTGCAATAAAGGATACATCTGCACCTCTTCTTGATTTTAAAAAGTTAAAAGCTATTATTTCTAACTAATGGCCTTTGTCTTGATTATCCCATGGCTGCACCTAACACAGCAGATACCCCTGCTCCAAAACTTACAGTGAAGGAGACACCATTCAATGACAAGGTATTGTGTCAACTTTCTACCATTTTGACTTTTGAGCAGACTTTACCTTTTCATGAAAAGTGCTGCATACTCCAATTTGGGCACACTATGAAATTCATGCTCTCAGTCTGTCCCTGTTATAGATTATGAGAGATTAGCTGTTCATAGGTTCATAGGCGTGTACTAGGCTAATGGCCCTGGAGCATTTAAAAGTATAGCCCATAGAAGTGCCCTGGCATCATGCCACCTGATGTTACTACCTCAGTTCAGGAATACAAGGAAATGTTTTAAGAAGGCAAGCATTTTTCTAATTCTAAAGATTTTCACTGTTTTGAATGTATCACTACCACCCATGAGTTTTCACCCAAGAACACCACCCAGGCTGCTAACCCCCCAGATTTATGTTCTGAATAACTCTATTAAATGCTCCATTGTCACCATTCATAAATCAGTTTTGACCATTCCTCGACCAACTTCAGTGCCTTTGTCATTCCAGTACTTGTTATCACTATTGCCAACCCAGTACATCCTAATATTGGCACAACTGCACCATAACTCTATGCCCACTGTTTTCACATTGATCATGATTGCACTGGTTTTGCATGACATCACATCTGGTGATGGTATAAAGTACTTTGATTTTCTCAACATGCAAATCAGTTCCCATGTCTCCCAAAGTGCATTCCACTAGAGCAGGGGTCACATCATTGACCTTTTTCCACAGCACCAATATTGATAATGTTTAGGTAGCAGCAGCATGGAGTTTCCTCATCACCTTTGCTAAGCATAATAAGCCGATGTTATATCCACATCTCACTCTCTTTTCAGGGTAATTATCATTTATAACATATTCCTATGACAGTGATCACCAAAGAGGATTTGGTAAAGACTCTTGTCATACAGGTTGTACAAGTCTACCCTCTTCTTACCAAATATGAAAACTGAATACTTGCCTTAACACTATATTAACAAGAGGAATATTTATTATTGGTAATATAGCCTCCTTTCATTCCTTAACTGTTCATAGGTTCAGAGGTTCATAGGTAGGTACTAGGCTATCGGCCCAAGGGCCTAAGTAAGCCTAACCAACATGGTTCCCTGGCTTATACCACCCAAGAAAGTTAATTTCCTGTGCCCCTGTCGAGCAGAGCCACAGAAGTGATCCCCGGGGTGTATTTCCTATTACCCATCCACTCATCAAAATTTTTCTTGAAGAGTGCTAATGAGGAACTTTGCTTGACATAGATGGGTAGCTTGTTCCAGAGTATAGGAAGTCTCTGGGACAGGAATCTATCCCTCCAGCATGTCCTGTTTATTGTGGTGACAAGGTTTATGTCCCTAGAGTGTGTATCTTGGAGGGACTGGGATTTCTTAAGGTGTAGCATGCCCAACAGCTCTGGGTTTAACATAGATTTATATGTTAGGCAGAGATTTCCTTAGAGCAGGCAATATGCTACAGAGGAAAGCTGGGGTTTTTTGAGATGGTCAGTGTAGGGCATCTGTTTGAGAACAGTAATCATCTTTGTGAGGTACTTCTGTGGCCTTTTCAGCTGCTGCAGATGTCTTCTGAGGTACATTCCAAAAGGGGCGTTGTACTCTATAATGGCTCTAATGAGTGCCAAGTAGAGGGGAACAATGACCACTTTTTTCCTGAATGAGAACTCTTTTGTGATGAGGTGTGCCACATAGAATGATCTCCTGACTACTGTGGTGATGTGATTATCAAAGGAGAGACTACTGTCCACCTGGGCCCCAAGGTCTCTTATCACACATTCAGCATTAAGTAGACTGCCGTTTATGTGGTAGTTCATGGGTACAGAGTTTTTACCAAAGGGGATGACAATGCACTTTTTGGCATTGAGCTTGAGGCCATGCCTCTTACACCAGGCATCAGTTTCAGTGAGGCCCTTCTGTAGGATGTCGACATAATTTGGGGACTCGACTATGGCTCCTAGTTTGCAGTCATCTGTGAACTTTGTTAGCCAAAGGCCTTCTGTAGTAGCCTGTACTTCAGAGAAGTAGATACCAAACAGGAGAGGTCCCAGGACTGAACCCTGTGGTACTCCACTTGTCACTGCTCTGAAGTCAGATTTGGAGTCTGCAACTTTTACACTGTGTGTTCTGTCAGTGAGCCAGTTGGCAACCCATCTTGTGATGTAGGGATTTATACCTAGTTTAGTGAGTTTAGCTATAATTCCAGAAAGGGGGATGGTGTCAAAAGCATTTGTGAGGTCAAGATAGGCTATGTGAACCACCTTACCCTCGTGTACGGCTTTGATGACTGCCTCAAAGAAGTCAATCAGGTTCAGAAGGCATGATCTGCCTTTCACAAACCTGAACTGGGTGTGGTCCAGTGTCTCGAGGTTACCAATGTCTTTGTTTATGAGTTCTATGATGATACGTTCCATGGCCTTGCAGACCAGGCTCGTCAGGCTAATAGGGTGATAGTTCCCAGGATCAGTGGTGGCTCCCCCTTTGTGGAGTGGGATAACTGCTGCTGTGCACCATTCAGTTGGCACAAAGCTTGATGTGAGACTATGATTGAACATGGTGCTTAGGTGAGGAGCCAGTTTGTTCTGAAGTTCATGTAAAACGCAGCCTGGGATGTTGTCCGGTCCATGGATGCTGTGTTTTTGGTTTTAGAGAGTACAGCTTTTACCTGCATAGATGTGATTACAGGGACTCTGCATTCTTCCTGTATAGATATGGGCCCTTTAGGGGGTGAGAGGGGGGTAAAATTAGCACTGAACCTATCTGCCAGGATGTTGGCAATATCAGTTGGTTCTGTAATTTTCATGCCATCGTGCTGTAACTCAGAGCAGAGCTGGGTGTTGCCATTGAGATTCTTGACATAGCTATACAATGTTTTGTGGTTGCCCTTAGACTTAGTGGCAATTTTGTTTTTGTAGCTAGCTTTTGAGGATCTTATAAGGGATCTCAGCTTCTTAATGAGGCTGACCAGGGAGCTCCTCCACTCATGGGATTTTACTCTCTTTTGCAACAGTTTCTTCCTTCTGTTGTAGAATTTGTTTATGGCAGGGGACTACCAGATTGCCTTCCTTTTTTTGGAGGATAGTGTCTTGGTTCTGTTAGGGATAGCATGATCCATGCACTCATGTAAGTGCTTATAGAGTGCATTTGTGTAGGATTCAGCAGTCGTAACTGTATTGTCCATCTGCATGGGTGTCATGAAGTTTGCCACTTCTGTCTTAAGAAGCATAAACTTGGCTTTGGAGAAATTTTTTACCATGGTTTCCTTAATGGTTGGTGGCGGTGCAATGCGTATATCTAGGGTGATTAGCTTATGGTTGGATCGTACCAACGAGGACTTGATTTCAGGTGTGGAACACCGGTCACTCATGTTGGTAATGACTAGGTCTAGGATATTGTTGCCACTGGTGGGATATGGGTAAGTTGAACCAGGGCATTGGAAATTAGGAATTCCAGAAAGCGTTGAGCTAAGGAGATGGTACATGAGTAGTTTTCCCAGTTAATGGTGGGGTAGTTGAAATCGTCCATTATTAGGGTGTTTGGTTGAACCCTAATATTTTCCAGTATATCAAGAAAAGAGGAGTGGGAATCCTGGGGCATGGTGGGGGATCTGTAGCAAGCTACAATTTGGATTGGAGTTTTGCCCAGAGTTAACTGCACTTGCATAACCTTGGATGCATTATGCTGCGCAACTAGCCTGGAGGTGTGGATATCCTTAATGAATATGGACACACCTCCATCTTTGGTGTTCTGGTCCAGGTTAGATGGCCGAAAAGTGTGGTATGAGTTATAGCCTGGTAATGCAGGGGTGCTTTCAAGAGCCTTGAACTATGTCTCAGTCACTGCACAGATATCGATGTTCTCCATTTTAAGGAGTGCCTCGAGTGAGTGCATTTTGAGATTTAATCTTCTAGCATTGAGTAGCATTACCCTCAGTTTTTGCTTGCCTATTCCTGTTATGGTGGTGAATTTGTCATTTGAACCTTGCCTAAAAAAGGCACCATAGAGGCGGCAAGATCCTTAGCAAGTATCCTGAATCCCAGGAATGACAGGTGCAAGTCATCTCTGGCAAAGCATCGTGGTCTGTCGATCATGTCGTCCCAGGCAGACAGATACTGGATCCCCTTAGAATGACACCAGAAGCTTAGCCAATTGCGTCTTCTGTCTAGTCCAACATTTCCCTCTTTTCTCCTCGTCCTGGTTTAACCCACTCATGTTGGAGCTATTATCAAAGACCTGGAGAAAGGAGAAAGGCAATGCATGATGGAAGGTCAGGATTCATGTATTCTGAGAAAGATTCATTATCTGAGCAGGACAAAAAAAGGTTGTCCTTTCTTCTTTCAGATCTATTATTATGGTAAGTACATAAAATTTTGTGTTTGTTTGCTTGCTTGTTTGTTTTTTTATGGTTACTGCTTTCTCTAGAAATGTAAGTACTATGTAACATAACATTTCTAAAATTGACTGACACTATGTAATTCTTATAGGAGGAGACCTGTTTTCACACCTAAGTAATGTACTTTCAGGCAGAAGTCAGAAATGTCCACTAAAAGTGTATTTTGTTCATTTGCATCTAGATGTGCAGGAGAATTCTAGAAGGCTTAATGGTCTCTGCTAATTCCAAAAGAGCACATTAAATTCTTTCAGAAGGTCACCAAAACTATGGATGAGAGAAAAGCAATGTACACTGCCTTCCTGGACCTGGCCAGTGCATCCATCACAATTGGAATACATAGCTATGCTTAAAAAGTCCCCAAAGGTCATTATCCTAGTACACACTTATGAACCTATGAACTTCACTCGGGCATTGTTGATAAACTTACAAAATTAGGTATAAACTCATATGTCACCTGATGAATAGTCAGCTGACTCACTAATAGGATCCAAGAAGTTTTAATTGGGAATCCCTCTCCACAATGAAGACAGTCACTAGTGAAGGCCCAAGCCTCTCCTTTTTGGAATCTACTTCTCTAAAGGCAAGGCAAACTTCCAGGGAAACTAACTGTGTCAGTTTTCCAGATGACTGTTAACTCTGTGGTTATTGAATGCACTAAAGACATAGATACCCCTTAACAACTGGTGCCAGAACAATGAACTAAAATTTGATATAAAAAAATGCATATTTACCACATTGATATTGCATACCTAAAAATAGATCCAAAGGTCAGGGATGTGGGAATGCATGTTGTCAGTAACCTGACCTTTGTCCACCATGTCTCTACTGTGGTAAGAAAATCAGTCTACATTGCACAAGTTATAAGGGCATAGCATCCAGGTCCAAGGAGTTCATCATTCCACTATAATCAGCTTCATCTGACCAGCCATCAAATACAATGCACTCTTCAGCATATTCCTGACCAGGCACTTGCAACAGCTTGACAGACCACAAAGGTTTCTGACAAAAAATACAAGGAGAAAACAACAAGTCCTACGCTTTTACATTCCAATAGCGTATATAGGTCTTTGTTCAGCTAAGAGATTGAGAGCACCTTAGCATCAGCCAGAGGGTATAACCACTGCAAGGTGCCAGATACTCAGTGTCATTGATCTTAACTTTAATTGTGGTCCCAATAAGTCTTATACATATGAGGTTAGCAGTAATTTCTTACTTATATACATGAGCAAAATATAATTTACATACAGATATATGGATTTGAGCATCAGTACCATATAAATAATAATATGACACTCTTGGGCCCATCTATAATAAATCAACCCAAGTACTATTAAACATACCTTTGATTTTTTTTTTTTGATTTATTTATTTATTTATTTATTTTTAATATTCTTTTTGCTTCTCATGGTTGCCACCCATAAAGTTCCTTCCATTTGCTTACTTTTTCAGCCCATGTTACTGGGTGACAGTCCAGTGGTGGAAGGGCCATACCCAAGCAGCCATGAAGGAAAAACATAGTTTGCCCATCTCTTATGTACATGACCCCATGCCTGTCTTATATCAGTGTACTTACCATAATGCCAGCCAGATCATACTCACATGCCCCCTGCCAAGTTCATATCAGTGTACTTACCATAATGTCTGCCAGATCATACTCACATGCCCCATGCCAGTCTCATATCAGTGTATTTATCACAATGTCAGCCTGACCATACTGAAATGCCCCCTGCCAGTCTCATATCAGTGTACTTGCCATAATGCAAGCCTGATCATACTCACATGCCCCCTGCCAGTCTCATATCAGTGTATTTACCACAGTGTCAGCCTGATCATACTTACATGCCCCTGTCAGGTTCATATCAGTGTACTTACCATAATGCCAACCAGCTCATACTCACATACCCCCTGCCAGTTTCATATCAGTGCACTTACCATAGTGCCACCCTAATCATAATCACATGCCCCCATGCAGGTTTCATATCAGTGTACTTACCACAAAGCCAGCCAGATCATACTCACATGCTTCCTGCCAGTCTCATATCAGTGTACTTACCATAGTGCCAGCCTGATCATATGCACATGCCCCCCCTGACAGTCGCATATCAGTGTATTTACCAAAGTGTCAGCCTGATCATACTGACATGCCCCCTGCCAGTCTCATATCAGTTTACTTGCCATAGTGCCAGTCTGATCATACTCACATGCCCCCATGCCAGTCTCATGTAAGTGTCATATCAGTGTACTTACCATGGTGCCAGCCTGTTAATGCTCACATGCTCCCAAGCAATCACACTGTACAGCAATTACCATGCGTATATTCTACACATTTCCATGGGCACAGATCTCTAGGTCCATCATGCTACGTGCCTCTGTTAGGATCTGCTTATGTAGTAGGTTGGGCTGCCTTACTCCAGAAACTGTGAGCCAGTGATAGACACTCACTCTTACTCTCCTTCTTAGCTTCTCCATGTAATACAGCATTGTAGTATTCCTTGTCAGCTAGCACATAGTCACAGGCAAGCCTTTTAATTCATTATTTATTGTGACTAACAGGGTTAGTCATGCTAGACAAAATGCATGGCCCACCCTGTGCTTGTTGTCTCTAGGTTGACTGACCAACTTAGTCAGGATGTGTGCATGCCATAATTAATAATCTTATTCTAACAGCCAGCACAGAGACATATACCTATGGCAATAATTTGGGCATGTGGAGATAATGTACAAATATAGCAGAGTCCTTAAATGGCTGCAGTACCATAGCAGTAGTCATCTGATGTTATGAATGGAAAAAGCCTGTCCTTTGAATGGGAGAGTGACATCCCCATTCTGGGCCAGTAATCAAGGAGCCTGAATCCTCACCACTGCAACTGGAGAGGGAGATTTACTTGTAACAAATATGGATACACTCAGTATTTCCAGATGCAGACCTCTCTGCATCAAGCACAATTTCCTTTAAGAGCACACAGGGAACACATTCAGCTCAGGGTCTGCTTTCTATCCCTGTCTCTCCCCAGGTCCCCAAAAAGGCTCCCACTGGCACAGCTGTAGGGTTAGGTCATGAGCAGAGTGTCCAAGCCTTCCAGCACCCTCTCTATGTGACCAGTGCTTCATGTCCCTGCTCCAAGTAGCTGACACACACACTCTGAGATTTAAATTTCACACACACACACACACACACACACACACACACACACACACACACACACACACACACACGCACCTGGGAATGGCTGGCACAGATTACCTGTTCTACCAGCTTTGCCCAGACTATAAGGTCTATTCACTGACACCAGTCAGTTACTATAAGGCTCTAAAATGGGTATCTAATTATACTGAGTAAAATTAATATTAATACAAGTGGGAATGTTGACCAAACGGCCAGGCCTTCAGCAGTGGCCACAGCTATCACCAAATAAATAAATGCAAAAACAAAAAAAAGCTTAAACAGCCAATATGAAAAGTTTAAATATACTTAATAATAAATAAAAGAATATGAAAATACTAAATATCTATTTACAGTATACACCAGAGTTTCAGTCACAGGAATATGAAAATATAACACAGCTGGAAAGAATCACATAGTTACAGAAAAACAATACTTAACTAACCTCACTATATTTTCTTGACTAATCTAAAGAGTTGCTATTCCCTAGTTCACTGACTAGAACAAGGCAGGATGAAGTACATGAGGGATCCTTCTATGTCATCTTCAAGAAACAGACTGCACGGTCTGACTGAGAGACTTCTCAATATAATATCTAAATATTTCTGGGATAGCTTACAGAATCATATCACATCTGACCATCTGACTCTGTTTCCCACACTATCACCAACACTAAGCTGCCAGTATTTTAGCACCTATATGTTAACATCTACAAAGATAGAGCTTTGCTTAAATCTGCTGCAGCTCCTGGATTTCATAAACCAATTTCAAACCTCTACCCCTCCTACAGAGTTACTAAGCAAGGCTTCTCACAGACATCTGGCTGCAATCAGAACTTTAAGATACAATCTTTATGGCCTAATTTAATTTCAGCTATTTTCCAAAGTTAGCTGGGACCGTGCTTAACCTCTTCTCTTCCTGTATCCTCTGTTACAATATATACATTTAAACAGTTACAATAATGCATGCATATTTCTTTTCTTCCTGTCAGGGGACACTGTTGATACATTTTTAACACAAGAAGCTTTACAACTACATTTCCAACACTTGCATTTGTACAAATTGACATTCAAATAACATATAATTATTTACAAATATGTTACACATCCACTGCCCTGCTTCTCCTGATGTAACTGGTAGTACCTCCTATCATCACATCTCTCCCCCCATTGAAGACTCAAGCTAGTTTTTCAAATGCCCCTTGAGAAACATTGCTTGAGAGGAATGAGCCTATCTCAGAATACATTATCCCATACCCTGTCTTGAGATCTCATCTGCCTTGGCATTGCTGACCCCTCTACAGTGCTGCACTATCATATCATATGCTTGCAACCCTAGGCTCAACAATATTAACTTGGCATTTGGCTGGCTGGCTCAATGTAGCCATAGATCCCCCTCAGACTCTTTCTGCCTCATACTGCAAATAGTTAGCACCAGGGCCTCCCTATCATGGTAAGGTTTCATTACGTTAACATGGTACAGTTTGGGCCCCTGCCTCCTGCCTAGCAGTTCTACCATGTAGTTAACATCACTGACCTTCCTTTCCACATTTAAGGATCCCTCCCAAGCTGTATGCTCCTTATTGTGTCTGACAGGAATGGGAACCATCACCTGCTGTCCACAGCATACTCTCTGACTTAAGCATTCCTAGGTTCATAGGTTCATAGGTTCATACTAGGCTATCTGCCCGAGGGCATTTACAAGCCTAGCCCATAGTTTTGTGGCTTACGCCACCCCTTTAGTATGGGGAACTATACCCATTATTTTGCTGTGCCTCTGTCGAGCAGTGACACTGAGGTAATCCCTGGGGTATATCTGCGATCTCCCATCCATTGGTCAAGATTTCTCTTGAACAAGGCCAGCGAGGTGCTCTGCCTCACATATACCGGGATTTTATTCCACAGCATAGGGAGTCTTTGGGTGATGAATCTATCCCTCCAGCATGTCCTATTAATAGCCGTGTCGAGGTTTAAGTCTCCCGCCCTTGTGGCTCTGACGGATCTAGATTTTTTGAGGTGAAGCATATTCATCAAATCTGGGTTTGACATGGCCTTGTATGTTAGGCAAAGGTCACCTCTGAGCAAGCAGTAAGCGACTGAATAGAGCTGGAGTTCTTTCACTCGGGCAGCATAGGACAGATGTTTGAGACCCTTTATCCTTTTGGTGAGGAACTTTTGTGGCCTCTCCAGCTGCTGCAAGTGTCGGGTCAGATACATTCCGAATGGGGCATTGTACTCAATCATTGGTCTGATGAGTGATGAGTATAGGGAGACTATGACCTCCCTTGATCTAGATGAGAATCCCTTCATGATAAGGTGGGCAATGTAGAAGGTCTTCCTAACTACTTTAGCTACATGGGTGTCGAATGACAGACTACTATCAACCTGGGTCCCCAGGTCCCTGATAACTTCTTCTGTGCTCAGTGGATTGCCACCTATTTGGTAGCTAGGGGTAATCTTGTTTTTCCCGAAGGGTATGACTATGCATTTTTTGGCATTTAACTTTAGGCCATGGCTCTGGCACCAGTTATCTGTTTCTGTGAGACCCTTCTGAAGGATATCTGTGTCAGATGTGTTTTCTACTATGGCCCAGTTTGCAGTCATCTGCAAACTTTGTCAGCCATAACCCTCCTGTGTTTGCTTGTACTTCGGAAAAGTAGATGCCAAACAAGAGTGGGCCTAGGACTGAGCCCTGTGGTACACCACTTGTGACAGGCTTTGAGTCTGACATTGCGCCAGCAACTCTGACCCTGTGGGTTCTGTCACTCAGCCAGTTTGCAACCCATCTTGTGATATATGGGTTAACATTTAAGCTGATGAGTTTTTCAATGATACCCGAGTGGGGTATTGTATCGAAGGCCTTTGCCAGATCGAGGTAGGCTGTATGGACTGCCTTTCCCTCATCAATGGCTTTGGTGACTGTTTTGAAAAAGTCAACCAAGTTTAGAAGGCATGATCTGCCTTTGACAAAGCCAAACTGGGATGGATCCAAAGTCTGCAAATTCCCTATGTCTTTATTTATGAGGTCCATTATGATCCTCTCCATGGCTTTGCAGATAAGGCTTGTCAAGCTAATGGGCGGTAATTTCCAGGGTCGGTGGAGGCACCGCCTTTGTGAAGTGGGACCACAGTTGCAGTGCGCCACTCCTTGGGTACGTATCCAGAGGTAAGACTATGATTAAACAGCTGTCCTAGCTGTGGGTTTAATTCCTCATTGAGTTCGTGGAGCACACAGCCGGGGACACCATCAGGTCCCATGGATGCTGTGTTTTTGCTTTGGAGAGAGCAGTTCTCACTTGGGCGTTGGAGATGTTTGGGGGCTGCAATCGCTTGGTATAGATATCTCTCCTTTTGGGGGAGGGGAGAAGTTTGCACTGAACCTGTCAGCCAGTATGTTGGCAATGTCTGTAGGATCAGTAATCTTCACATCATTTTGAACTAGTTCTGAGCATATCTGGGAGTTTCCTCCCAGGTTTCTAACATAGCTAAAGAAGGCCTTATGATTGTCTTTTGAGTCTTTAGCTATTTTTCTCTCAAAATTTGCTTTGGATGATTTTATGAGAGCTCTTAGTTTTTTACTTATAGTGATCAAGGGTGTCTTACCTTTTAAGGATTTTGCTCTATCTTGTAGTAGCTTCCTCCTTTTGTTGTAGAGTTTGTTTATGGCTGGGGTCCACCAGACTGGGCGCTTGCCTTTGGTACAAAGAGTCTTTGTTTTGCTTGGGATTGCCTTATCCATGCAGTCCTGCAGGTGCTGGTAGAAGGCATTTGTAAGTGATTCAGCGGCTTGAGTACTGTTTTCTGCGGCCACGGGGGGCTTAAAGGAGACCACAGTAGTCTTTAGAAGTGTGAAGTCGGCTTTCGAGAAGTTCTTTACTGTGGTCTT
Source organism: Protopterus annectens (assembly GCF_019279795.1). Taxonomy (NCBI): domain Eukaryota; kingdom Metazoa; phylum Chordata; order Ceratodontiformes; family Protopteridae; genus Protopterus; species Protopterus annectens. Next base: position 1,633,088,564 of record NC_056739.1, on the reverse strand, counting down.
GTTTACTTCACCTGGGGTGGGATGAGGACCTACAGCGAGATTAGTTTGGGATCTGATCTCACCAGTGAGGGTATACTTCGGTGTTGAACATTGTGCTCCCATGTTCGTGATGATGAGATCAAGTATGTTTTCTCCTCTTGTGGGGATGGTGACTAGTTGTTCCATGGCATTTGAGTTTATGAATTCCAGGAACTTTTGGGCTAGGGTGTTTGGGCTTGAGTAGTGTTCCCAGTCTATATTAGGGTAATTGAAGTCACCTAGTATGATGGTGTTTGGTGATACATTTATCCCCTCTAGTGTTTTCAGGAAGGCCATGTGAGGTTCCTGAGTTTGTGAGGGTGGCCTGTAACATGCTACAATTTGCAGAGCAGTCTTGTCTATGCTTAATTGCACCTGGATGGTCTCCGATGCATCGTGCGTTGCCACCAGTCTTGAGGTGTGGGTGTCCTTGATGAATATGGATACCCCCCCTCCTTTCTTGGTATTGTCCGGATTTTGGGGCCGGAACGCATGATAAGAGGTAAAACCTGATAGTGCTGGGGTGCTCTCAGGAGCCTTGAACCAGGTTTCTGTCACTGCACAGACATCGATGTTCTCCATACTGAGAAGGGCCTCGAGTGCGTGCATTTTGAGATTTAGACTTCTGGCATTGAGCAGCATTACCCTTAGTTTTTTTCCTTTTTTGTGTTCTAGGGTGGTAGGTTTAGAATTTGAGCCTTGCCTAAAAAGGCACTATGGGGTGGCAAGAGCCTTTGCCAATATCCGGAATCCCAGGGTGACAGGTGCAAGCCGTCCCTTGCGAAACAGCGTGGCTTGTCCAGCATGTCATCCCAGGCAGACAGACATTGGATCCCCTTTGAATGACACCAGAGTTTAAGCCAATTGTTAAAGCTGATCATCTTATCTCTGTATTGTGGCATCATTCTTGGTGAAGGTAGGATACTGCTCAAGGTCAGGGTCATACCTGCCTGGGCTACATAATCAGAGAGCTCCTCAATGTCTCTTTTCATGTAGTCCAAGGAGGTGCGTCTCAGGTCGTTTACACCAGCGTGGACAATGACTGAGTCGTATTTGTACCTGCTGTTGAGAGACCTGAGTGCTTGCGTTATGTGGCGGATTCTAGCGCCCGACAGGCAGCTTACTGTGACCTTCTCCTTACTCAGTCTGGTGAGCGGGACGTCAGTGTGTCTGACTATGGAGTCACCAATGACTAGTGTGTCTGGCATTGTGTTTGGCCTTAAGGGCTGTGACTGTTTGACACTCTGACTGTGAGGTCTATGTGTTGCAGGTGTTGTGTTCTGAGGTGGTGGTTGTTTGGGTGTCTGCTTTGGTGGCCTCTGCTGTTTTGGTAGATTTTTGTTCAGAGCCTTGAGTATGTCTTTGTGTGTTTATGTGTATGATTTGAGGTTGTGATGGTACTATGTGAGACTGGGTCTATAGTGTGTGTGGTAACCTTCTCCTCCTGACTGGTCTTGCCAGTCCTATGTTGAGAGAGCTCAGCCTCCAGTTTGGCCATATAGTTGCATCTCTCGCATGTATTTGTGTTTTGTGGGAGGAGGAGAGGTTTGTCTGTGTACATGAGGCAATTGTAACATTGCCTCAATATTCCCAGGTTCACCAGCTGAGCAGGAGAGGACACTAGCAACTGATCCCTCGACATGCTAGAAGGACTAGACAAAAAACTTTAAAAGAGATTCCGGGCGTGGGTGACCGAGAAATGGGGGTTTGCCTTTTTGGGGTGCTATCTATAAGAGTGCCGTATCAAGGTAATAAGTACTGTAGGAGCAAGTGCTAGGTTTAACAGATAGAGAAAAGTCTACTTGGAGTCAAGTAGAGATGATCTTTTTAGGTATTAGAGAAAGTGCTAATAACAGGGATGCTTAAAGGTAAGATTGAAAAGAATGCACTCTGCAGTGTGCACTAGAGAAGTTAGATATGAAAGTAGGTAACTTGAGTTTTACCTGTTTAAAAAGTTAAGGTTTAGTGGAAAGTTACTATTTTTAAAACAGCAAGATGGACTGAAAGGGGTGGTTACTTTTGTATTTTGGTACTATGAAATACTGTAGGATGGCCAATAAATTTAAATAATTGAAGGGGTGGGATTTCAAAAGTGATGGTTTTGTGATTACTCACATAAGCCAGTGAAAGTAGAGAGAAATGAGATATATGGTCAGATTAACATAAGAGGCGGGCAACTAGAAAGACAGTGGTATTTAACAAGACAACTTAAATGGGTGGGAGGGCAGGAAAAATTCTGCCTGACTCAGAACAGAGAGAGCTGTGGTCTCTTTTGAAGTTTTAATATGCTGTTAAAACAGAATGCAAGCAAAACACAAGGTAAAGAAAACAAACTACAGTATTCAAAATATAGAAAGGCAATACAGAAATACAAAAAATAACAGCAAACTAACCTTTCCTTCACAGCAAAGTGTAGCAGAGTCTGGATGAGCCTTTCTGTCATACTAGACCTTTTTATGCTGTTGGGCTCCTGCCAGATTTTCCTGGGCCAAGCCCATGAGCTCCTTAAGCCACATACCTATACTGTATGTTACAGTGTGGGGTCATTATCATGCTCTATCAAAAATTCATCAATCTGAATCTATAACTATGTTTAAAACCCAGGAAATGCTGGAGAAAAGGCAGGGAATCCCCAAATGATAGACAGATCAAATGATGGTAAGTGTGAAATATTAAATACTACAAGCAGTGAGAAATACTGCAGTTAATAGGGTACCCATGAAGATTACATTTTCTGATGTGGGAAACTATAGCTCTTGAACAATCCATACAGCTTATAACCCTCCCCAATATAATTACCATTTATGTGTAGTAAACCAATAGTACTTTTAAAAGCCTTAAAATATGGTCTAGTCGACCACCATTCCTTCTTCCACAGCCAAAATCTGATGTTTTGCAATGTGTCAAAAATTAATTTCCCATTAAACAAAATTTCTTGCAATCTTCCATTCCAAATAAACCAAATTAAATAAAACAAATTCTTATCTACCTCTCCCACATATTCTTTCTTTTTATTATTATAATATCCATACATAACCATATCTATAGCTATTTTATTCATTTCATTAATATTCTCAAAAGAGTTTTCTTTGCACAACTTTTTTCAGAGTTTCACCACTCTTTTACATTTCAAATAAACATGCTCTGTTGTGTTTTCCTCCCCATAAAATAAACACTCTTTCAATTTTCTTTTTATATGGCATACTTCCCTTTACTAGTAACTTATTTATTACTAGTCTATATAGGAAATACTGACACTCTACAATCTTGGTACACCACTTTTTCCTCACTTTAATGACTTTAATCACTTCTGTTAATATATTTTCCAATGGATTTGCATAATAATATTGTTTCATCACATTATTATGCTGCATACTTCTATCTTTTCCTATGTCATTGATTATTTTCCTTGTTAGTCTTGATAGTTTTTCATTTCTTCATTCACATATTCTTTTGCTCGTTTTCATATTCTCATAAATGCCCAGATCTTTGTACATATATTGAAACATTCTTATTACTAAATTCTCATTCTCTTCCTTTATCCACTTTAATACTCTATGTAAATTTTAAGAAGCAGAATACACAAATTGATTTAGTAACCCCAGTCTGCCTTCATCATCACTCATGCAACACATTTCTTTTTATTAGGTATAATCTTGAACTCCATATGAAAGAAAGAACCATCTCCATAATTTCCTTTTCATATTTTACTGGGATCATATAACCATTTGACATATATTCTACTTTCCCATTAATACTGAATTTTTACATTCAAAACAAAAGACATATTTCTTTCATTTCTTTTATCAACCATTCTTACTGCATCCTAACTACACCATTCTTCCCAAATTTTATTCCTTTACTCCTAAACCCTTACTCTTATCTTTTTTCAAGGTCATTCCTCTTTCATGTAAACATCCATTTAGATTAACCAACATTTCTCTGACCCATATTTTGTGCTAAGCAACTACAGCTATACTGTCCGCTTTGTGATGCCCACCACTGCTACCAGTATGTGACGACCGCCAATATGTGACATTTGCATGCTACGCCAGTAATCAAGGAGCCTGAATCCTTACCACTGACACTGGAAAGGTATGTGCACTTGGAATACAAATGGATAAACTCAGTATTTCCAGATGCAGACCTCTTTGCATCAAGCACAATTTCCCTTAAGAGCACACAGGGAACACGCGCAGCCCAATGTCTGGATTTCTCTATATCTGTCTCCCTACAGGTCTCCCATAAGACTCCCCACTGGTACAGCTATAGGGTTAGGTCCTCAGCTGAGTGTCCAAGCCAAGTACTCAAGCACCCTGTTTATGAACCCAGTGCTTCATGTCCCTGCTCCAAGTAGCTGACACACACACACACTTTAAGATTTAATTTTCACACACACACCTGGGAAAGGAAGGCACAGAGTACCTGCTGTGCCCCCTTCTGCCCAGACTATAAGGTAGTTATCACTGCCAAAAGACACTACACAATCAGCTACTCTAAGGCACTTAACAAGGGGTGTCTAATTTTATACAGTGTAATATCAATATTAAAACAAAGGGTAGTTAACCAAGACAGCTAGGCCTTCTGGAGTGGCCCACACAGTGTCACTAAATAAAAATAAGTACACTCAAAGGTTACACACTTTCTACAAGGACCACCTACATTAAAACATTTAAATATATTTAATAATAAATAATAAAAGAACATGAAAATATTGAATGTGTATTCAAAGTAAACCACAGAGTTCAAATCAGAGAAAATATTGAAATTAACATTGATGGACAGACTCATACAAATAAAGAAAAACAAAGTTTCACTATATTCCTGACTGAATCTAAGAGAATTTACTGTTCTCTAATTAAGTTACTTACTACCACAAGGAAAGATGATGTGGGAGAGGGTCTTTCTAGTCAGGTTCCCTAAAACGGAATATTCTGAGATTACAGTTTGTAATTTCTAAAATATAATTTCCAAGAGGGCTGGAAGAATGACCTCATTTGGTCACCTGACTCTAGGTTCTCACAGTATTCTCCTCTGAAGCTGAGACAGGAATTTAGCATAGATGGAGACAATACACATCTAAATGTTTATGGTAGTGCCTGGGGCCTCCTCTCTTTTTACTGAGCTAATGGACACCAGCTTTTCCCAGACCTACTGTCTCCAGTCCTATTCAGCACTGTGGGATACTATTTTAATGGTTTAACAGTTCATCTACATTTCCCTTATTTTTCTTAAAGCTGGTAAACCATCACTGTCCCAGTGTCCTCTGTTAAAACATATACATTTAATTCAGTTACAATAATTCATGTACATTTGGTTCATTCCAGCAGGAGGCACTGTGGATATATTTTTAACCCAAGCAAACCTAACAAATACATTTTCAGCACAAGCATCTGTACAAATCAGGGGTGACATACACATGGCATAGAGTTCTAATACATTTGTAACACAAGCATCTTGTATAAATCAGTTTGATATTCAAAGGACATATCATTATTTGCAAAACTCCAGCTGGCTATGCTGGCTATTCTGGCACTTGCCCATATCATCATACACTTATATCAAAGTCACCTGTATCACCACATCCTTTTACATTACATATCTAGCATCTTTCATTTTATAAGCTACTTCACTCACCATTGTATTCATTACCAATGCAAACAATGTTACACTCATGGGATATCCTTGTACATTCTCACCTATTATTCTGATATGCTGACATGCACATTAGCCTAATTATATTATCTCTTTCATATTTTTCATGGCATTCCGCAAGGCATCATGTCCTGTGGTATCAAATACTTTGCTAATATCACCTAACGTAAGTTTCATATCCTCCCATTTACTTATAACATCAACCACAACTTATATCTACAATCAATAACAATTCCTTACATCCTTTTCCTTTTATACCATATATAATTTCTTCCATAGTATACTTCATAATTCCTTCCATTCTCCTCTATTTCCTTAAAAATATAATCCATGTTATGTAGTATGATGGGTCTCCAGTTTTTTATTTCAATCTTCTCATCTTTTGTTCCATATCAATTTTAATATACCACTATATAACTTTTCATAAGCAAAACTTCCTTCAGACTTTCAATCAGTACATTACAAAATACTTTCTTTGCCAGACCATGCCTTATACCACCTGGGCCTAATGATGAATCAGCATTTACTTTCTTAAATACTTTATCCCAATTCACTAATAGCAATTTATTTTTCAAAATCTTCATTAACTTGGTCTGGAAATGTCTTTATTTCACATTCTCTTATATTTTATTTTATGTCGTTATACTCGTGCACATATTTTACACATGTTATATTGCAATGCTCCTAATTTGCTCTTGTGCTTTTTTTACCTCTTTTTTTGTTTTTACATTTTTTCTTTTGTTTCAGTATACTAATATCCTCCTTTCCTATTTACCAGATATCTCCTCCTTTCCCCTTGTAAATAACATCTCTGCCTAAACAATAATGTTCTATTTTTTCAGTTTCTTTTATATATTTCTTTTTCTATAATATTAATTTGTAGTATTCTCTAAATTCTGTAATACATTTCTACAACTGTTACCATATTTCATTCCCTCATACTTTCTTACATCATCCTGCCACTGGAAAAAAAAAAACTTTTTATACTGCTTTTTAAATTTAATCAACTACTCAGACCAGTGTTTATAAAAGTCTTTTGTGGTTATATTATTCTTCTATAACTGCAACGCTTCCCACTTTTCACTTTCACCCCAACATTTCTCATTTACTCTTTTTATTCCCTTGCATAATTTAATATACTTTCTTTCTTCCATTACATCTATCCATATTGTTATATACCTCTATGCCTTCCAATAATCTAAAATAATGAACGTCAGATGCATGTGCCCCTTATATAAGTATATTGACATTTTTCTACATAGCTAACTTACCATATTTTTATCTTTTCCTGTATTTTTTACATCTTACCTTTCTTATGTCTTCCCTTTAAATCACAATTAAAGTTTCCTATACTTATAATTTCTATAACCACCACATTGTCTAATATTTGATGAAAAAACGTTTCTGTATTTCTTTCCTAGTTGTAGATGCATGCAATGCTCTAACTCTATAAATATGTTCTCTCACCCTCATATACACAACAGTTAACTTTCCATCTTTATCGACATCACATCTGGTATTTTCACTGGGTTTTTTTTCTGTTTTTTTTTTCTTTCCCCTTCCTTTTCATTATTTACTGTTTGCCCTTGACTTCTTCTTCTTCACTTCATCTAAAAGTGTCCCTTTTTACACAACCTGCATTAAGTGACATACCTTCATTGCTTATTTTTCCTTTCTCCCCACACTGGTTGTTGTACCTTTTCACAATCATTAATTAAATGAGAAAAGTCCCCAAAAAGAAACATGATTTAGCCGGGCCAGCATATTCCAATTTTCCTCTATGACCAGCCATAAAAATAACACTTGTGTTTTTCCATTTTTTTCACACTTAGCCTCTACCCTCCATTCAATATATTTCTCTTATCTAGCACTTTCACAATATTTTAAATAGTTCCACACAAACCCCAGATGCATTTTTATATCTTCATTTTTTTCTAGTTTATCAGTTCTAAACTGCAAAGTAACATCTTTTAACATTTGCATTACTACTAGAAAACAAAAAAAACTGTTCCATGGATAAATGTCTTTTTTCACCCAGTTCCAGAAATGTCATCATCATCAGTTCCTCGGTTTCAAATCTTAAGTCACAAAAGGTCTCTGTTACTATATGATTAGAAGACCAAATTTCTTGAGTTTTAAATACCAAAACAGTTGCCAAATTGTCTCATACAGAATAGTTGTCTATTATAGTCTCATGTTTGTTCTTATTCTGACAGTTGGCCTTCTTTTCTTTTTAAAAACATTTGTACTTACATGTCATCGCTGTTCTTTTTTTTAATTGCTGTCACTGTTACATAAGTTTTAGCTACTGCATTCTGTGTTGCACAAAACCGGACACCTTCTCAGTTTGCTACTGTTTCCTCTTTTACTTTCTATCACAGCATAAGTTTTAACTGCTGTATTTTTGATGCCAGAAAACTGGACTCCATTTATTTATTTATTTGACATTTGTTGACCAGGGCAGTCCAAGGAGCCCGAGGAGAAAAGCTTCACAGAAATACATAGTAAATTAGAACAATAATAATATATGATATCATAGAAGAGTACAAAACATTGCGGCACATATCTGGGTCACAGAGATTTTCAGTGTAAGCTGAGGTCCATAGTACTAAATGGTACAAAATAAATGCAGGTTGATGTACTAATTACACAGAACAAGCATATTTACAATAGGAAGTGTATTTACAATAAAAGTCAAGGAGCTATTTGCTTGGTATAGGCAATTCATAGAACATACTTTCAGTAACAGGCATGGTGCAATCAGGTTAGTACAAACAGTTCTTGGAGCTGTTTGTCAAGTTAGTTACATAGGATGGAACTAAAGGCAGGGTAGGGGGTCAATGTAAGTTGAGATAAAGAGTAAGTCTTCAGGCTTTGAGAGAATGATTGAGAGGAAGGTAGTTAAGCATGAGGATGAGAGAGCATAATGGGGAAGGAGTCAAGATAGGGGGAGCTAGCAATCAGGTTAGAGAGGTAGTGGCAAGAAAAAGTGAAGGGGCAGAGAGTAATGGAAGAGTGGGTAGGACTGGGGCAAAGGTATTCAGGGAGTGTGTTTACAGAGACAAGTCTAGGTATTAATCGGGTAATTATTGAACGCATTCTTGAATTCATGTGATGCAGTTGTTAGGGTCGTAGGCAGCTTGTTCCATGCAAGGGCAGGGGAATAGCTATTTAGATTTTGTCCAAAAGATCTTTTGGGTTTGTAAATTTTTAAGAGGCATTGGTCAGAACTCCTGAGGGTTCGGGGGGAGCGTGTGAAGGGAAATTAGACTGGAGACATCAGGGCATGAGGTTACCTTGTTGAGTATGAAATGGGTGATGAGAAGTTGAGAAAGTAGCAGATGGTGAAGGAACTCCAACCACTTTACTGTATTGAGAGCTTGATAGTTGTGAGATTTAGATTGCTGATTAGAAGCAAATCTAGTGACTTTGTTGAAGGTGATTTCAAGTTTAATAAAGAGACAGGACTGTAAGCTAGGATTTGTGAGGTATAGAAAAGGTTAGAGAGGAGGTAGGCATGGGCAAGTGAGTGTCAAGAATTATATGTAAGGAACATTTTATTTCTGTACAATAGGCCTAGTGTTTAGTGTGTTTTCTTGATGTTATGGAGGATAAGAAGGTCAGATTTGAGTTGGTCGTTATGATGGCACCAAGACGTTTAGTGTGGGTTTCAAACTGGATGGTTGTGTCATTTGGGGATTTAATGGCAAATGTGAGTTTGTGGTGGGAGAGGAATTCAGGGAGGAAAAGTGAAAGTTTGGGCTTTTTGGGGTTAAGTATGAGTTGAAGGATTTTTAGGTGAGGGTGTGCAGGTCGGACAGGGTATCTGTGGTAGTGATGACTTTGGAGTCATCAGCATACTGTATAAGGGATGATAGTCGACAGGAAGTGTAAAGGTGTTTGATGAAGATGTTGAACAGTAGGGGGCCCAATACTGATCCTTGAGGGACTCCAGTATTGAAGGGGAGGAAGGGAGATAAAGAGGAGAGCCATTTCATAGATTGTTGTCTGTTGGAGAGGTAGCTATTAAACTATGTGATAGTTGCAGTTAAGAGACTGATTTAAGAGAGTTTGGACAGGAGCAAGGGGTGAGAGACAATGTCAAAATCTTTTGAGAGGTCAAGAAAGAGAAAATAAACTAGTTTGTCATTGTGTCTAGCTAGGGAAATAGAGTGGGTAAAGGAAACGAGGGTGGTAGTGGTACTGTGAAATGGACAGAAGCCATGTTGGGTGGAAGTGAGTAGGTTTTCCTGGAGGAGATATTCAAGATGTGTATAAGCACAAATTTGTAAAAACAAATTCAGGAGTGCACCAATGCTGATTCTGAAAAGTTCACCAAGAAGCTTGAAATAAAATCCTTTATTGAAACGAAATTCCTAGGACAATAGTAAGCGCTTTCACGTTTAATAACACTTCATCAGACTTTGATAACACACTAGTAGAATTCAAAGATTTTATAGCCTGATGTCACGCCCATCATTGATTAATTGCAAATTAGCGTATTTTAACAATAGTTAAAAAATAGTTAAAAAACACAATGTATATGCTAATTTACAATTCGTAAACATCTAATAAATAACAGGACATTAATAAATTGTCCACATCCTAAAACTAAACACTAGTATAGCGTAGTGCAAAACAATATAAACAAATAAATATGTAGATAAAAATATTTAATGTTTAAAAGACCTAGCTGCTAAAAATGGTTTTAAACTAATTCTTTCATTCAACCCATGCTGATGTGCCTGCAATCTCAAAATCCATTTGCCCTCCACTTCCTCTGTACGATTTTTTATATTGCCTAACCTACTCGTCCTTTTAACTACTTCTAAAACTCTAAACTTAAAGTGATGTTGGGAGCCATTATCTATTACATGTTTGGCTAGCGCATTATTTGTATTCTCTTTATTAATTGCATAAATATGTTCCCTTATCTGCTCTCGTAGGGTTCTGTTTGTTTTGCCTACATAATATTTCTGGCATATTACACATTGCGCTAGATATATCAAATCCCTCGTTTTGCAGTCTGCATAAAATGAGAACGTGTATACACGACCAGAGTGCGGATGTCTAAATGTTTTATCTTCTGCTATATATATGCATTGATTACATGACCGGCAAGGAAATGTTCCTTTCCTTTGGGATGCCTTATCATGTGGAGTAGTCTTCTCATAGCATAAAAGTCTTTTAAGAGATTTCATATTTTTGTAGGCTATTCTGGGTCTATCTTCCACTAAGGAATTAATTCTGTCATCCATTTGTAGGAATTTCCAATTTTTGTTAATAATTTTATTAATCTGGTTGTTCCTATTGGTATATGGAATGACAAGCCTCTGTGTCGGTGGACGAGTCTTTTTCAATGCCTTGGGATCTATAACAGATCCCCCATAGAAGAATGGCCTACCCTTCCCAGTCCTAAGATCAGTGTTCATTTGTAAAGTGGTTTGTATATTTCCTCTATTATAACCCCTATGTACAAATTCACTTATTACTTTGTCCTGATGTTTAACAAAAGTCGCATCATCTGTTGTGAGCTTTGATGCTCCAATTATTTGATTCAATACAATATTTGAATGGACATGTTTCGGATGCATGCTGGTACGATGTAAAAAGCCATTTCTCCAGCAGGTTTTCCTAAATAATTCAGTATGTAAACCATTTGACTCTTTTGATATTCTAACATCCAAAAATTCAATACTAGTGTTTGAACTCCCACATTCAAATTCAAGAAAATGTGTGGTCCCATTCAAATATCTAGTAAACTCTCCTAGTTGCGACTCATTACCTCCCCATACGACAAAAATATCGTCGACAAAACGAGCATAAAATAATACATATTCATGAAATAATGTGTTGGTAAAAACATATAGGTCCTCCCAATAGGCTAGTACTAAATTGGCGTAGGAGTTTGCGCATGGGGTCCCCATCGCTACCCCCTTCTTTTGTAAAAAATATTTATCATCATAGCACATGACATTGTTTTCTAAAACAAGTTCAAGTAGCATCATCCATTTAATTACATTGTTGTTACTGATGCCATTTCTTAGCAAAAAGAGCCTAACAAAGTCCACGCCAATAGTATTAGGAATAGTCGTAAACAATGACTTTACGTCAAAAGTTACTAAAATGTCATCCTTCCTTATGTTCCTTTGGGTGTTGGTTGCAGCCAAATTCTCCAAAAAGTGTTGGGTGTCACGTAATATGTGTTTAGTATTGGTAACAATTGGTTTGAATTGCTTATCGAGATATATCAATATCGATTCAGTCAACCAACCCTTGCTAGACACTATGGGTCTCAATGGAGGGTCTTTCATCCCTTTGTGTATTTTAGGCAAGCCTCTAAAAGTGGGTATGGTGGGAGTCTCTATAAGGAAGTATCTATAGAGGTCTGCTTCAATAATATTACTTAACAGCATGTCATAAAGAAGACTATGCACTTTTGTTATCAAAGTATTTAAAGAACCCACTGTTAATAAACAATAAGTGTCAACTTCTGTCAACATATTTTCAATTTGTCATTCCATATACCAATAGGAACAACCAGATTAATAAAATTATTAACAAAAATTGGAAATTCCTACAAATGGATGACAGAATTAATTCCTTAGTGGAAGATAGACCCAGAATAGCCTACAAAAATATGAAATCTCTTAAAAGACTTTTATGCTATGAGAAGACTACTCCACATGATAAGGCATCCCAAAGGAAAGGAACATTTCCTAGCCGGTCATGTAATCAATGCATATATATAGCAGAAGATAAAACATTTAGACATCCGCACTCTGGTCGTGTATACACGTTCTCATTTTATGCAGACTGCAAAACGAGGGATTTGATATATCTAGCGCAATGTGTAATATGCCAGAAATATTACGTAGGCAAAACAAACAGAACCCTACGAGAGCGGATAAGGGAACATATTTATGCAATTAATAAAGAGAATACAAATAATGCGCTAGCCAAACATGTAATAGATAATGGCTCCCAACATCACTTTAAGTTTAGAGTTTTAGAAGTAGCTAAAAGGACGAGTAGGTTAGGCAATATAAAAAAATCGTACAGAGGAAGTGGAGGGCAAATGGATTTTGAGATTGCAGGCACATCAGCATGGGTTGAATGAAAGAATTAGTTTAAAACCATTTTTAGCAGCTAGGTCTTTTAAACATTAAATATTTTTATCTACATATTTATTTGTTTATATTGTTTTGCACTACGCTATACTAGTGTTTAGTTTTAGGATGTGGACAATTTATTAATGTCCTGTTATTTATTAGATGTTTACGAATTGTAAATTAGCATATACATTGTGTTTTTTAACTATTTTTTAACTATTGTTAAAATACGCTAATTTGCAATTAATCAATGATGGGCGTGACATCAGGCTATAAAATCTTTGAATTCTACTAGTGTGTTATCAAAGTCTGATGAAGCGTTATTAAACGTGAAAGCGCTTACTATTGTCCTAGGAATTTCGTTTCAATAAAGGATTTTATTTCAAGCTTCTAGGAATTTCGTTTCAATAAAGGATTTTATTTCAAGCTTCTTGGTGAACTTTTCAGAATCAGCATTGGTGCACTCCTGAATTTGTTTTTACATTGTTGGCTTGTCGATACGGGAGTGCTTTACTCTACTGGGAGGTTTGTTTTTTTGCTTTTTTTTGCTTTGATTATGCACAAATTTGCTGAGAATTTTTGTGAGGGGAAAGGTATTGCTTTGGCCAGTAGTTTGAGAGTTCAGTGGAGTTACCTCCTTTGTGGGTGGGTAGAGTATAGAATTGTTTCCAGAGTGTGGGAACTGTGGATTCACTTATTGAGTGGTTTACGAGGATAGAAATGGGATATGCTATAGAGTTAAAAGCTGTCTTAAGGAAGAGTGAAGGCAGGTTGTCAGCTGAAGAGGAGGATGGCTTAAGCTTGAGAAGGAGATTTTTGATGTAGATAGAGGGTACTGGTCTTAGTGGGAAGTGGTTGATTAGTTTTAGGGAGCTGGTGGGATTAGGAGGGTCAGTGAAGTTTGGGGTCTGCAAGAGTTTACTTATTATGTCAATAAAATGAGTCAAATATGGATGTAGTTTCATGTTGCTCTTTTCTCTTCTACTTTCTGTCACTGCTGCATAAATTTTAGCAACTGAATTTTCTGGTACCACATCACCTGGTTCCTTCTCCACATTACCATCATCAGCACTTCTGAAAAAAGTACTCTGCCATCTCACCCCATGAAATAGCAGAACTGTTACCAGGATTGTCATGTCTGATTATTTTCAACGTAACATCATCTGCAAGTCTTGTGATGCCAGTTTTGTTATCAACACCGCTCCAATGGACTCGTGAAGTGACTCTTCAATGGCTGAGTTTATTTTCCATTGAGATAACTAAACACTGCTCATTTGTAACATCCACCACACAGGAATCTTTATCTGTATTCTGATATTCTGTATCAAGCTTTCTTTTCTCCAAATTCTCATATTCCACCTCCATACTCTCCATGTCTTTTTTCTCTTCCTCCATGCCACTGCTTCTCTTAGATCTCTTCCTTCTCTTAGATCTCTTCCTTCTCTTAGATCTTTTCTTTACTGTGGTGGTAGCCCTCTGTTGCCATCTAGCAGCTCCAAAGGGAAAAGAGTAGGGGGATTTCCCTGATGCCCTGGCCAAAATGCCCCCCTAGTAATATAAATGGTACCTCAAATTTCCCCTGAAAGAGGTCACAAACTTAGTAAGTCTAACCTGCTCAACAAAAAATTCATAAATAAATAAACCAAACAGCCAAACAAATAAATAAATAAATATCAGTTAGACTTGCCATACCCTCCCCATCCACTGCATGCTTACATAATTACTGCTGAAAGAATGTGTTTGGGGTGTTGTGAAGATTTGTGGCATAACTTCTCTTTTATTCAAGATTCTTAATAGATGTATGTGACAATTTCCAATTTCGAGACCAGATGATTGATGTTCCAAAACATTAATCTGTTTGTGCTGAGACTGGTACAGTGGGGGTAAGGAAATCTGCCTTTTTCCATACTGTAGCGTGATCTCGAAGTTGGTATATATAATTAACAGGGGTTGTGGGAGTGCAAGGGGTCTTGCCCCTCTTGCAAAAACAAAAAAAAAGTTTTGTACGTTTTTGTTGTTTGTGATGTTCTGTAACATTGATCATATGGTTCTGTAAATCAGTGTGTGTACAATCTTAAGAAGCTTTCTAGAGACTTGCACAAGTGTATAAATACTGAGCATGTGTAAGCCTGACTGTCATTTGTAGTAAGCTGTTGAGATGTAAGCATGCATGTCTGTGTAGACTGTCAGTTAATCAGTTTGTTTATATTTTGTAATGCTGCTATCCATCCTGATGTGTTTCTGTATAATAATCCATGTAAACGAACTACCCCGCCTGTTCGTCATCTATACTAGAAACTACCCCACCTGTTTGTCATCTATACTAGAAACTACCCCACCTGTTCGTCATCTATACTAGAGAGGGACGAGTGAGATGGTGTCAGAAGTGGTACGTCTAAAAGCACATGTGGCCAGAAGGGGATCCAGATTCTTCAGTTTAATCCGAGAGGCACTCAGCACTGGAGGAATATATATGAGTGAATCATCCCTACTGCATGTATAACTCACAATACAGGTCAGAAAGGAATTTCAGGTATTAAAACTTGCTCAAGCTATTTTTTATTCGCAAAATATGAAACAAGGCATTCAGAATGCTCTAAATAAATTTCTAAGTAATAGATATATTCAATATTACAATATATTAGAAATATTCAAAATAACTTTTATTTTATTTATTTTTTATTTTATTTTACATTTGTTAACTGGGAAAATCCAGCTGGACCAGGTCCATTTTCAGTGGATGCCAGGGGAGAAAAGCTCCACAGTTAACACATAGTAAGTAGTTAAGACAATGAGAAAAGGCAGCAGATTACTTACAAGCAGAAACATTCAAAATGTAACTCTCAATAGTTCACAGGCATTGCAGAAATTGAGATATTATTAGATTAACCTTTACAAACAAGTAGAATAGACATGATTAAATGTGCTATTTTTACCTAGCAGTACATACAGTTTGACAGTTTACATTTTCTAGTAAGTGTACACTGAAAGAAGTACAGTGACCAGTGCAGCTTATTATAAGAAGTATGTATGTATATGTGTGTAAAATAGTGTAGATTCTAACTGGAGTTGTGTGGAGGAGGAGAAGAAATGTTACAGTGATTGTCATGTGATACATTGGCAGATCCAGGTTTCTCTGAGATGTGGTTTGAGTAGTTTTTTGAACTTTGTGTTTGTTGTTGCAGAGGTTATATTAGTGGGGACATTGTTCCATTTTTTGTGGCTATGATGTGGGAGTATAGGGCTTTACCTGCAGTATTGTTAGTAGTTGTAATACTGAAGAGAGGTTTATTGGATGAGTGCAGGGGGCGACTAGAAGAGTAGGAGGTTAGTAGCTGCTTTAGGGCTGGAGTTTTCTCTGTGTAGTTTATGATGTTAAAGGTACAAGTGAGTTGTTGGTGAGTTAGTAAGTGAGGAAATTCAAGCAATTGAATTTCTTTTAGTACTTGGCAGTGATGGGTTCTAAAGGGAGAGTTGTTGGTACGTTTGGCAATTTTGTTATAGCATGACTCCAACTTGTCCAGATCTGATTTTCTAGTATGGGTCAAGATTGGTGCTACATAAGTAAGTGTTGATAAGAGGTGAGTTTAAGCTAGGGTGATTCTTTCTCTATCTGTGAGAAAGTTTTTGTGTCTATAAAGGGTTCCCATTTTTTATGATCTTTCTGGATGGTTTGTGCTATTTGTAGATCAAAAGATAGGTAATTGTCTATTTCAACTCCTATGAGTTTTGTATGGGTGGATAGAGAGATGATAGTGCCATTTCTAGATGAGATAGAAAAAGTTGAGGGTGTAAATTTTGTTTTATTATGGGTAAACAAGAGTAATTTGGTTTTATTGGGTTTGAAAATGAGTTGGATGTCAGTGATCCAAGTTCCAATAGCAGAGAATGATTATTGGGCTAGTTCTTGTAGGGTGTTGACAGATGGAGTTGCACAGATGAGTGTAGAATTATCTGCATACTGAATTAGCAAGGCTTGTTTGGAGGATGTGTATAGATTGTTTGTAAAAATAGAGAAAAGTAGTGGGCCTAATATTGAGCCTTGTGGTACTCCTATGGAGTTAGGGAGAGGAGGGGATAGTTCATTTTGCCATTGAACAGATTGTTATCTGTCTGATAAGTAGCTTTTTAACCAGGAGATAGTAGGAGAAGTAAAGGACAGAGAGTATAGAGCACCCAATAGTTATGGGTGTGAGACCATGTCAATTGCTTTAGAGAGGTCTAAAAAGATAGTAGATACATAGTTGTTGTTGTTTCTATGATGAATAACCTGATTGGTAAAGGAGAGAAGGGCAGTAGTAGTACTATGGTGAGGGCAGAATCCATGTTGAGTGGAGGGAGAAGATTGTTTGTATTCAAGAATTGCATGACTTGCAAGTGAATGCATTTCTCTAGGAGCTTAGATAAGGGAGAAAGAATAGCTATAGGATGATAGTTGGAAAAGTCGTAAGATTTACCACCTTTTCTGAAGAAGTATATTGTAAGATATTTTCCATAGTTGTGGTACATAAGCTTACTGAATGGATCTGTTTATTAGGATTGATACTGGCTATGATAGGGAGTCAGCTGCTATTTTTAGGAAGTTTGCAAGTATACCATCTGCAGCAAGTGTGGTAGGTTTTAGGGTGAGGAGGAGTTTTTTTTTAATTTTAGATGTAGAGACATGTGAGAGAGAGAAGGATGGTTGGTTGGTAGAGCTGCTAGGTGGGCTCCCTACAGTCATGGCTGGTGAGTTATTAGTGTTAGATAGTTGGTTGGACAGAGTTTGAAATTAGTTTATGAAATGACAGTTATGCTGGGAAGCTATATCTTTGCTGTTAGCATTGGGGGAGGTAGGGGTAGGGGTAGCAATTGTGCCAGGTTTTAGTAGGGAGTTGATACTATGCCAACATTATTGGAGATTTCTTGAGTGTTTGTTTTAGAGACCTAGGAAATAGTTTTGTTTGTCAATGTTTTATTTGTTTTTTTTGGCAAGATTCCTAAGTTTATAATTTTGTTT
The DNA here is from genome assembly GCF_019279795.1 of Protopterus annectens. Lineage (NCBI taxonomy): Eukaryota > Metazoa > Chordata > Ceratodontiformes > Protopteridae > Protopterus > Protopterus annectens. Next base: position 1,633,070,780 of record NC_056739.1, on the reverse strand, counting down.
GGTATGATTGGAGTTGTCTTGTTTCCATTGCTTCCAGGCCTTGTCTCTGTTTTTTAGTAGGGCTCTTGTGTCCCTACTTAACCATGGAGCACAGTTTGCTTTGGCTTTAATCTTTCTTACTGGTGCAATGGAATTTAAAACTGAGATAAACATATTATTGAAATAGTCTACTGCTTGATCTAGGTGTAAGGTTCTTAGAGGCTCCCAGTTACATTGCTTTAGAATGTTGTTTAGGTTGTCTGGGGTTAAGTTATGGTCATCCCTGGTTTGTCTGTAGATTATGGGCTTTGGAATACTGGTTCATTTCCTTAGGAGGAAAGTGGGGAGATAGTCACTGAGTCCATCAGATAAGCATCCAGTCTGATAGTGATGTTTGGGGCTATTCACTAGTGTCCAATCAATAATGGTTTGTTTTTGGGGTTTTTCTTTTGTCAATTCTGGTGGTCTCTTGAATTAGTTGGGTGAATCCATAGAGATTAATTTGGTTAGTGGGGTTGCTGGAGTTGCAAGCTTGCCAGTCAGAATTGAGGTTGCCTAATAAAATTGTTTCTTAAGGTGAATTATGATTAAGCTATTGAAGGATTTCTTCTATGGCTGGAGAGTTATTTCCAGGAGGAATGTAGCAGTAAAGGATGTTATTTTTTTTATCATTGTTTATTGGTAGGATAGAGCCTATGTAAAATTTTTGAAATAATGTCCAAATCACAGTGGTGCAGTGGTTGCATTGTCTCGTCACAGCAAGAGGTTCTCCGGTTTGATTCTCAGCTTGGCTACTCTCTGTGTAGAGTCTGCATGTCCTCCCTGCATTCACGTGGGTTTCCTCCAGGTGCTCCGGTTTCCTCCAACTTTACAAAGACATGTGTCTGGAGTGTTTCTCCCTGGGTCTCTACTGAAAATTCACTTTGTTCCGAGTCAGGCTTTCCTGGTTAACAAATGTTAAATAAAAATAAGGGAAACAACTGCATTTTGTCAGGAAGTACTACTTTTACACATTAATCACAGCTATTTAAGCTGTCTGAAGTGTATGAAGTGTTCACATGTTTGTGCAGTATTACAGTACAGTTATTTCGCAAAATACAGCTGTTTCAAAGCATATTTCACAAAGTACAGTATTTTGAAGAGTTTATTGTGAATTTGAATGCTATTGCAAGAACACAGCAGCTTGTTTGTACATGATTGCAAGGGCTATATTTTTCAGTGTGGTTTGGGCATAATTTGTTGGGATGGCAGACGGATTTTGAAAACCATCTCCACTTGTATTTGTCAATAATAATATTGCAGACAGCTGGAGAGTGTCTGGGCAAGAGGATGATATTTTCATACAGGCTGCATTTTTTTATAAAGATTTCCATACAAATGCATTTATTCTACTTAATTTAGCTGGTTCAGAAACCATAGAAAGGCAGCATTCATTTGTGTATGCACCTGCTGCCTTTGCATGAGAGGGGGAAAACCATCATATAGTTGTACCGGCCAAGTCAAGGGAGGACCCAGAGTGCTTAAAACGTAAATTTAGAGCAATGTGTAACTCCCAAACAAATGTTACAATAGAAAAGCACTTATTTTATACAAGGGACCAAAAGCCTGGTGAAACGTTTGTGGCATATATAACTGATTTGAGAAACAAAGCTAAAATGTGCAGATTTGGAGATTTAAGGGTTGAGTTGATAAAAGACAGACTTGTGTGCTGTAGTAAAGATGATGCCATGAAAAAGATTTTGCTTCATGACAGTGATTTAACTTTGAATAAGGCCATTGATATTTGTCAGATATATGAGCTTACAGAAAAGCACACAAATATGCTTACAAATGGGAGATGTATGCTTCCAGTAACTTCTAAAGTCCATGTTGATAGTATGCAGCATGTGGTTTAAAGAAACAAGCCTAAGCACAGGGCTGCAACTGTAAACCCTGCAAAACTCACTGGGAAACCCTGTAACTTTCTAGTAATTTCCAAGGCATGCTCTGGAAACCACACAGTCTCAGTGAAGCATATGAGTGAGTCAGCAAACTCAACGGATGTGACTCCACCCAGTTTCACAGCCAACTGTCATAATTGTGGAGGGAGGCATGAGCCTTAAAGGGAGAAAAGTTTAGTTTTTGGCCAGCAATGTCACAAGTGCAATAACTGGAATCATTCCAAAAGGTTTTGCAAATCAAAAGGCACACATTATTTTATTAAAAGGGAGCATTCAAAGAAACAAGTTGACCAGCTGGAAAGCCATGACCCTACTTTTTATGTTGATGGTGTGTCATTGCTTCTTGAGACAGTCCATGGAGTAGATTTATGGGCAAGGGATGAAGTATTTTGTGCTGTTCAGATAAATGGGAAACCCACAGAACCAGACATAGGTTCAAAGTGCAATGTTATGTCAATAGAAATATTTGTTAGAGTATGTGCTGGTGGAAAGCTTGATTTGGCAAAGTGTGTGAAGCTTGTTGCTTATGGTGGTGAAAAGATTCAAAGTGAGACCTCAGTGATACTTTCATCTTACTCTGCTGGTAGAAGCTAAGACTTATTATTTTATGTGGTCAAAAGGTGCATCCAGTCATTATTAGCGCTCAAAGACAGTTTGAAAATGGGACTGCTTTCATTTAATAAGGAAGTCCATCATGTTAGTTTGAAAGACCACAGTTCTAATTTCACCCAGTATATTTTCTCTACCTATGCTGATCTTTTGGAGGACAAACTAGCAAGCTTCCAGTTGTGTACTTCATGAAGTTAGACCCAGATGTCAGCCCAATTGTCATGCAAGCCTGGAAAGTTCCAGTAGCTATGCAGAACAGAGTCAAAGCTGAGCTAGACAAAATGGTGCAACAAGGTGTGATTTGTCCAGTAGATGAATCAACTGAATGAGTATCATCCATGGTGGTAGCTCATAAGAAATACTTAGATGATATCAGAATATTTATTGATCAATCAGATTTGAACAAAGCACTGAAAAGACCTTATCATCCAATGCGTACAGTCGAAGAAGTCACAGCACTGATGCCAAATGCCACTGTTTTTTCTGTCTTAGACACAAAGAGTTCCTTTTGTCAAATTTTGCTTGACAAGAAATCCTCATTGCTAACTACGTTCAGTAGTTCATTTGGCAGGTGCAAATTTTTGAGAATGCCATTTGGGAAACATTCTGCCACTGGAGTCTTTCAACGTGCAATGGAGCAAATTTTTTCTGGGTATCCATGTGCTATTATAGTAGATGATCTTCTAGTAGGAGATAATGGTGATGATGAGCATGACAGAATCCTCAAGAATGTTTTGTAAAGAGCATGTGAAGTAAATCTTAAGCTGAATCCTAAGAAGTACAAGTTCATATTACGAGAGGTCACATATGTTGGTCATTTGTTTACCAGTTCAGGTTTATGACCAGACCCTTCCAAGCAAACAGCTATTCTTGAGATGCTATCTCCAGACAATTGTTCAAGCCCTTCAGTGCTTTCTTGGCAGGGTTAACTATCTAGACAAGTTCATTTCAGACTTGATCCAACTAGCAGCACCACTTAGAGAGGTGGCACGCAAAGCTGTATCCTGGTTAGAACAACACCAGATAGCATTTGATGTCCTGAAACAGTGAATTGCCAGTCCACCAACTCTCAGATACTATGATGTGCACAAACCAGTTACTCGTTCCTGTGATGCTTCAAAAATTGGTCTTGGTGCAGTCATTCTTCAAGAGGGTCAACTGTTGCCTATGCATCCAGATCTCTAACCTAAACTGAAATGCAATATGCTCAAATAGAGAAAAAACTCATGGCAATTGTGTTTGCATGGTCGAAGTTCCATGATTATATTTATGGTAGGCCTATCCAGATCAAAAGAGACCACCAACCTCTAGCCACTATTTTGACAAAAACCTATACATTCAGCTCCAGCCAGATTGCAACATATGATGCTGAGACTGCAGAAGTACAACCTTGTCTAC
>NC_056739.1:1633036854-1633061854 GCF_019279795.1 Protopterus annectens | reverse complement strand
TGACAACCCTTTTATTATGAGGTGTGCCACGTAGAAGGACTTCCTGACTACTGTGGCAATGTGACTATCAAAGGAGAGACTACTGTCGACCTGGGTCCCAAGGTCTCTTATCACACATTTGGTGTTAAGTAGATTGCTGCCTATATGGTAGTTCATAGGTACAGAGTTTTTAGCAAAGGGGGATGACACTGCAGTTTTTGGCATTGAGCTTGAGGCCATGGCTCTGACACCAGGCATCTGTCTCAGTGAGGCCCTTCTGTAAGATGTCCACATCATTTGGGGACTTGACTATGGCTCCTAGTTTGCAGTCATCTGCAAACTTTGTTAGCCAGAGGCCTTCTGTGTTAGCCTGTACTTTACAGAAGTAGATACCAAAAAGGAGAGGTCCCAGGACTGAACCCTGTGGTACTCCACTTGTCACTGGTTTGAGGTCAGATTTGGAGCCTGCATCTTTTACAGTGTGGGTTCTGTCAGTGAATCAGTTTGCAACCCATCTTGTAACGTAGGGATTTATACCTAGTTTTCTGAGTTTAGCTATAATTCCAGAATGGAGGATGGTGTCAAAATCCTTGGCAAGGTCAAGATAGGCTGTGTGAACCACCTTACCCTCATTTACGGCTTTGGTGACTGCCTCAAAGAAGTCAATCAGATTCAGGAGGCATGATCTGCCTTTCACAAACCCGAACTGGGTGGGATCCAGAGTTTGGAGGTTTCCAATGTCTTTGTTTATGTGTTCCATGATGATATATTCCATGGCCTTGCAGACCAGGCTCATCAGGTTAATAGGGCGATAGTTCCCAGTTACCAGGGATCAGTGATGGCTCCCCCTTTTGGAGTGGGATAACTGTTGCTGTGCGCCATTCAGTGGGCACAAAGCCTGATGCGAGGCTATTATTGAACATGGTGCTTAAGTGGGGAGCCAGTTTGTTCTGATGTTCGTGTAAAACGCACACTGGGATGTTGTCTGGTCCCATGGATGCTGTGTTTTTGGCTTTAGAGAGTGCAGCTTTTACCTGCTTAGTTGTGATTACAGGGACTCTGCATTCTTCCTGTATAGATATGGGCCCCTTAGGGGGTGGGGGAGGGTAAAGTTAGCACTGAACCTATCTGCCAGGATGTTGGCAATATCAATTGGTTCTGTAATTTTCATACCCTTGTGCTGTAACTCAGAGCAGATCTGGGTGTTGCCATTGAGATTCTTGACATAGTTATAGAATGCTTTGTTGTTGTCCTTAGAATTAGTGGCGATTTTGTTTTTGTAGCTAGATTTGGATGATCTTATAAGGGATCTCAGCTTCTTACTGAGGCTGACCAGGGAGCTCCTCCACTCATGGGATTTTACTTTCTTTTGCAACAGTTTCTTCCTTCTTTTGTACAGTTTGTTTATGGCAGGGGACCACCAGATTGGCATCCTTTTTTGGAGGATAGTGTCTTGGTTCTGTTTGGGATAGCATGATCCATGCACTCGTGTAAGTGCTTATAGAGTGCGTTTGTGTAGGATTCAATAGTTGTAACTGTATTGTCCATCTGCATGGGTATCATGAAGTTCACCGCTTCTGTCTTAAAAAGCATGAAGTTGGCTTTGGAGAAATTTTTTACCGTGGTTTCCTTAATGGGGGGTGGGGGTGGGATGTGGATATCAAGGGTGATTAGCTTATGGTCGGATCGGACAAATGAGGAGCTGACTTCAGGTTTGGGAACACCGGTCACTCATGTTGATAATGACTAGGTCTAGGATATTGTGGCCCCTGGTGGGGGTGTGAATAAGTTGTTCCAAGGCATTGGAGTTTATGAATTCCAGAAAGCGTTGGGCTAAGGAATTGATACACGAGTAGTTTTCCCAGTTAATGGTGGGGTAGTTGAAGTTGCCCATTAGTAGGGTGTTTGGTTGAACCCTAATATTTTCTAGTACATCAAGAAAGGAGTAGTGGGAATCCTGGGGCAGGGTGGGGGATCTGTAGCAAGCTACAATTTGGATTGCAGTTTTGGCCAGAGTTAGTTACACTTGGATAACCTCGGATGCATTATGCTGAGCAACTAGCCTGGAGGTGTGGATATCTTTAATGAATATGGACACACCTCCACCTTTGGTGTTTTGGTCTAGGTTACATGGCCGAAAAGTGTGGTATGAGTTATAGCCTGGTAGTGCAGGGGTGTTCTCTGGAGCCTTGAACCAGGTCTCAGTCACTGCACAGTTATCGATGTTCTCCATTTTAAGGAGTGCCTTGAGTGAGTGCATTTTGAGATTTAGACTTCTAGCATTGAGTAGCATTACCCGCGGTTTTTGCTTGCCTGTTCCTGTTACGGTGGTGAATTTGTCTTTTGAACCTTGCCTAAAAAGGCACTATGGGGCGGCAAGAGCCTTAGCCAGTATCTTGAATCCCAGGGGTGACAGGTGCAGGCCATCTGTGGCAAAGCATCGTGGTCTGTCAACCATGTCATCCCAAGCAGACAGATACTGGATCCCCTTAGAATGACACCAGAAGCTTTGCCAATTGTTGAAGTCAATCATTTTGTCTTTGTACTGCAGTATCATGCTGGGATGCTACTCAGGGCTAGGGTCATACCTGCCTGGGCTACAACATCGGACAGCTCTTTCATGTCTCTTTTCACGTAGTCCAGGAAGGTACATCTCAGATCATTCACACCAACATGGACAATAACAGAGTCATATTTGTACTTGTTGTGGAGTGACCTGAGTGCATGGGTAATGTGGCGGATCCTGGCACCCGACAGGCAGCTGACAGTAACCTTCACCTTGTTTAGCCTGGTGAGTGGGACATCAGTATGCCTGACTATAGAGTCATCTTTGACTAGTGTGTTGTGTGCGTTGTTTTGCCTTATTGGCTGTGGTTGAGTGGCACCCTGATTCTGTGGGCTATGTGTCATTTGGATTGTGTTGGGGGATGGAGTTTGCTTGTATATCTGCTTTGGAAGTCTCTGTTGCTTAGACAGATTATTACTGAGAGCCTCCATGAATGTTTTTGTGTTACTATGTGTGGATTTTGGTGGTGTAGATTTAGTGAGACTATGTGATGAGTGTGGTGTGGTGCATATGTTTACCTTCTCCTCTTGACTGTCAAGTTCAGTCTTGGTTGTAGAGAGCTTTACCTCCAGTTTGGCTAGATAAGTGCATCTCTCACAGGTGGTAGTGTTGGGTGGTAGGAGGAGAGGGTTGTCTGTGTACATGAGGCAAGTTCTACATTGCCTCAAGATCCGTAAATTCATCAGATAGACAGGAGAGAACACTGGGAGCTGACCCTTGGACATGTCTGAATAAAAAGCTATTTTCCTCTAGATAAGTGAGGAAAGTGAGTACAAGAGCTGTTTTTCTCTAAGCAAGTGAGGAAAGTAAGTACAAAAACTGTTTTCCTCTAGGTTATGAGGAAGGTTGAGTGCTATAGTAATTAGTAGCTTATTTAGTGCTTACAAGTTCTGAACAAGTGCTGAGCACGAATAAGCAAATTTAAGTGATAAAACTAAGAATCTGTATCTGCACTAGACGAGTTACAGAACAGAAACAAGTGCAAATGCACGCTTTCAACTCAGAAAGTTGAGAGAGATGGAAAAGATTGCCCAGACGGCCAATAACTACTCTTTCTGGGCCAGAACCACTCCTTATGTGGTAGACAGGTTACCTAGTGCTTACCACTTCCACTGATAAGCTAGAAGGCTTCCCTCCAACACAGAAAGGCTTGAGTGGTCTCAGAAGCTTATATATAGTCCTGGATACAGCAAATCTGTATCTGGAACACTAGTACAGGAAAGGTAGGAAACAGGCTTACAGTATTTTTTTTTTACAGAAAAGTAGCTAAAACAGCAGTAAAAACAATCCACATGCAGTACAAGCTAGCACACTTGAGTATGTAGCAATATTAGACCAAATACAGTTTAAAAAATGCAATTAAATTAAAAAGGACTAAAAGCAAGTGCAGAAAGAGTTTATTAGTAGAATGTGGTAAAGAGATGGGACTGGGGGAGTGTCCCAAATCAACTCTACAGTGGGGCGGGCAACTGCAAAAGCCACCAAATTTAAACTACAATCTAGAAATAGGGAGGATGGGTGGGACAAAACAGTTTCAGCAGAGATGTGAAAAAACTATAAGCAACAATTAACAGTACAAGCTCTAAAACCAAAAAAAAATATACTCAGCTCTGTATATTTCCAGAAAGATTGAAAAGCAGTCTTTCAGAACACAGGTTCCAGCAATGAAATGCAGGCTGTTACTAGCAGGTCTAATTTTATGCAAGTGATCCTTGAGTTAGATAACATACAAGCTGTAAAAAACAAGTTATACCAGCTGAAGACACAGCAGAAAATAGGGGGAGGTGGGAAAAACAGTTTCAGCAGGGATCTGAAAAACTATAAGCAACAATTAATAGTACAAAGTCTAAAACCAAAAAAATATACTCAGCTCTGTATATTTCCAGATAGATTGAAAAGCAGTCTCTCAGAACACAGGTTCCAGCAATGAAATGCAGGCTGTTACTATATATATATATATATATATATATATATATATATATATATATATATATATATATGTACATCTATATATAAATAAATAAATTGATGTATATATAGATCTGGAAACATATTTATTTATGTATATATCTACAGACATACATAAATGCAGTGTATGGAGTGTTACATTTACACTCTAAAATTCAGTGAAAAGCCAGACTTGTTAGGCATCTGTCTCTCATTAGAAAGATGATAAGCAATTGTATCCCATCCAATTCTGTCCCTGTGTATCATGGGCATGATAGTTTGGGCATTATACCCTGCCTTTGTCTATCAGAGACATTGGGGCAGACCTGTGGTGAATTTCCAATTTTCCATCTATTGGTCAAGGTTACACTTAAATAGGATTAGTGATAGACTCTGCTTCACATGAATGGGTAACCTGTTCCAGAGCATGGAGATCCTCTGAGACACATATATGTCTTGCCAACATGTCTTATTTATGTTGCAAGCAAACTTTAAATCCTTGGCTCTAGTTGTTCTAATGCTGTTCTTTTTTGCAGATGTGCAAACGTTCTATCAGAGCTGGATCGGAGGATGCCTATTATACCAGGCATAGATTGCCTCTCACTAACTTATAAGGAGATGGAGTGTAGAGATAAGACTTTATGGCAATCCATAAAGGACAATGTGTTTTTTCCCTGGATTCTCCTGGTGAGGAATGTTTGTTGACATCTCAGCTGATGCACATGTCTGTTCAGGTTTATGCCAAAGGGGGCATTATATTCAATGATGTGTCTGATAAAGGCCTAATAAAGTGGCAATACAACGTGATGTGTAAAAATGGGAAAATGGGCTGTGGCTGGATGTATGTATGTATGGATGGATGGATGACTTACTTTGACCAGGATGCCATGCCCTTACTTAACAGTTGGGTGACATAGAATTATTTTCTTACTACCTTGGCCACATGTTGGTCAAAGGCCAGATTACTTTATGCATATGTTCCCAGATCTCTAACTTCCAGGCCAACTTTTAGTGGTGTCTTATTGATGGAGTAAGTAGCCTGGATGGCAGTTTTCTCAAAAGGCACTGTAGTGCATTTCTTTGCATAGAGTTTTAATCCATGATTTTGGCATCAGTCATCTGTCTGTGTTATACCACCTTTTAAGATGTTTGTGTCTTGTGAGGAATCTATGCTGTTTACTTAGTCAGCCAAAGGCCCCTGACATTAGCCTTTACCTCTGAGAAATAGATGCTAAATGGGAGTGATCCCAACACGGTGCCCTGAGGTAACCCAATGGTACCAATCTCTCAGTGGAGGTAGTATTACCAAACCTGACTTCCTGGGTCCTATCTGTGAGCAATAGTTAATAGTCACTCTTCTCAGTGGAGGTGGCACCACTGACCACCAGTTTGACACACTAATGTGTGCTACCTTTGATGTGTTGGACATAGCTGAAGAAAGCTTTGTGGTTGTCTTCAGTCTATGAGGCTATCTTGTCCTTAAAATTCCCCTTGTTGGACTTAATTAGTCCTCTTAGTTTCTTGTTTAGTTTCATTAATGGGCTCCTATCCAATCTTCATAGGAGTTGATCCTTCTGATTTTAGGCATGAAGTTTTTCCTTTTGTTATATACTATTTTAAAGTTAGGATTCCACCAGTGTGGTTTGTTTTTAGAGTTTGTTTGGTCTTACTTTTAGTAGGTAGAGAAGCCTGTATACAGCCATTTACATGAATGATTCTGTATAGGTTTCTGTGTACTCTCTTTTGGGAGGGTCATTGAATTTTGATAAATTATCGCATAATTGGATGTAGCTTGCTTTGTAATAGTTCCTAAGTGTAACTGGGATTGCTGGGATTACCCAGCTGATTTTTATTTTAAAGGATTCAGCTTTGTGATCCAACCTCACCAGTAAAGATGTGACACTGGGTGGTGCAGCACTCTCCCATATTGCTGAGTACCAGTTCCAGTATGTCTGAACCCCTGTTGGGTGTGTGCACTGTCTAGTCAAGGGTATTTGTATTAATAAAGTCCAGAAATCATTTTACCTGCATGTATAAGGTAGTGCATGTTTCCTAGTCTATCTCTATTAATAAAGTCCATAAATCATTTTACCTGCATGTATAAGGTAGTGCATGTTTCCCAGTCTATCAAAGGGTAGTTAAAGTCTCCAGTGAATAGGCTATTTGGCTTAATGATGAGCATCTCCAGTAGGTCTAAGTATGAGCTATGGGATTCTAGGGATACAGAAGGTGACCTATAGCTTGCTAGGACATGGTAGGAGACTTTGTCTATGTTGATTTGCACACGGATAAATTCCAAGTCATTCTCCTGCTTAACCAACCTGGACTAATGCTTGTTGCAAATATAGATTAAGGCTCCTCCAGCTTTTGTCCCTGTCTGTGTAGCTAATGGTCTAAATGTGTGAAAGGCACTGACACCTTAACTGCTGGAGTACTTCCTGTGGACTTATCCATACATACATACAAACATACAAACATTTCAAGCATGGCTATTAATGCCCTTCTAGTTTGCCAATATACCAAAACACTTGCTTCCATAATGTGTCCAGACTGTTCTTAAAACTGTCTAAACTAGTCTAATGTAATTTAGTAGTCTGTTCCATGCATCAACTACTCTGTCAGAGAGCCATTTAGTAAAGTTCTCTTTCCTATAGAATCTTCTACATAGGTTGTCTGATGATTCTCTAGCACTTTTTGATAACCCCAAACATTCCCACAGGTAGTTGTCTCCAAATGCCCTATATACTTGAATAAGATCTCTTCTTAGATGTCTCAGTAATGGCACATGTGTTTATATTCTCCAGATTCAGGAGAGATTGTATGGTGTGAAGTTTCTTGTTTAGGTTCCTAGCATTGAGCAGTGACACCTTTAGGTTTTTTTTGTACTTTATTTGCTCTCTTTGTAGGTTTCTCTATTTGGCACTGCCTAAAAAAGGTTCTAAGGGGTGGATAAAGTTTTAGCCGATATTCAGAAGCCTAGGGGAGAAAGGTGCAGACCATCCTTTGCAAAGCAATGTGTTTTTTTAACTATATCCTCCCATGCTGACAAATAATGAATCCTCCTGGAAAACATCATAAACTATGCCAGTTATTGAAGTCAGGCATCTTTTGTTCATACTGTAGCACCATCCTTGGTGTATGTAAAATGCTGCTCAGTGCAAGGCACATACCTGCCTGAGACTGATATTCAGCAAAATCAACAATATCTGTCAACATATAGTCCAGGGAAGTAAATCTTGGGTCATTAATGCCCACACAGACTAAGAAAGAATCATTCTAGTACCTGAGGTGTGATGACTTGATTGTGGACATAACCTAGTTGATTCTGGCTCCAGTTAAGCAACTATCCATAAACTTCTCCTTGTTCAGTCTGGTGGGCGGGACATCTGTGTGTTGTGCAATGGAGTCCCCTATGACAAGGGTCCTAGGTAGTGTGTTTGCTTGCCTTATGGGCTTTGCTGTTGGGCTTCCACTGAGTGTAGGTGTATGTGTGGTGGTTGGTTTTGCTTTTGTTGAGAGCTTTAGAGACTGCTGAGGTTAGGTGTTGCCAATTATAGGCTTAGGAAGTCTTTGAGGTTTGGCAAAATTGTTTTTTAGTGCCTCAGCATAAGTTGTTCTATGTGTATGGTGGATACTATGTGTTGTAGTGCATATTTTTGACAATCTTGTTTGTATGCAAGATTTTTACCTCCAGTGAAGTTGTGTATGTGCATCTCTCGCATACTGTCTTTGTATCTTTAAGCAATGAATGGTTGTCTCTGAACCTGAAACAATAGCTACATTGTATCAGGATGCCAATATCTACAACGGTGGCTATGAAGGCATTTGAAAATTGCATATCCATGTTGTCTGGACCTGTATTTGGCTAGGCTACTGTTGGTTGTGGAGTGGGTTATGCAGAGGTCTCCTTGGCTGGTATCTGTGGTTTGGCACTAAATTAGATTAGATTGTAATAAAATTTGATACTAGTGCTGTTTAATGTGCATATTAGCTGCTCTAAGCGTGTCTCCACGTGATGGCTTGGTTTAGCCACACTAAGTTATAGGTTTCATTTCTAAGGGTACTTGTTTAGATAAAATTTATTTTGTCTGCATTTGTGTCTATACAGGGTACTTGCAAACTACCTTGACAAGGCAATTTCTAGTATTGGGGCCTTTAGAATGATGTAAATGCAAAATCAACAGATAAAGCAAAAATAAAACAGTAGCCTTCTAAACAGTTAACTAAAGTGCAAAGCACTAAAATAAATCTTTAATTTGCCAGGGGTGAAACAGGATTAGTTCAGGACCCCCTCAGAGTGTGGCAGGGGTATTAAGCAGCTTGGAGGTCTGGGAAAATGAGTAGGAGACAATTTGTAGTGAGGGAGGTTTACTCAAGTGCATTACTGATTTGCTGGGTGGGCACTTAGTATTATGGATATATGGAAAACAATTGGTGGAAAATTACTTAAATAGGTTACACAACAGACAATAGCAATGAAAGACGGGGGGGGGGGGTGGAAGCAACAGCTCTAGTCCTTTGGTATGAATTTCAAAAAGTTTAGTTTATTTTCTCAGTTGGGGTCTGGGCCAGACTCAAAGAATAGGGAAACAAACAGTAACAAGATAAACAGATGATCACTGAAATGCAACTTTAAGCAAGTACATACAGCTACAAAAGTACTAAAGCACAAATCCTGGAGCAGAATTCACAATACATGCATATATATATATATATATATATATATATATATATTTATGCACACACACAGACACACATATGTACATGTATACAAATATATGTATACACAATGTGTAAAAATGGAAAAAAACGGCTTGTGGATGGATGGACATAGGTAGATACACATACATATGCACAAATCTTCATGGCTGTACAGCAGTAAGGAAAAGGAGAAACTTCCTTAATCACTGTAGTATACTGATATGACATGCACCTGTGTGCATCTGTGTCCACACACGAACACATGAACCGCAGCAGCAGCAACTAAATAGGAATTGAGCAAAGCAGTCAAACCAGTGATTCTTGTTTCAAAGATAAAACCACTCACTTAATGTCAGGATAGCTAGTCTGGTCTTTAGCTGTTGCAGGTAACTTAGATTATTATTCAGTCATTAAATTGTAATGACTAAATAATAATCTAAGTTACCTGCAACAGCTAAAGACCAAAGTAGCTATCCTGACATCAAGTGAGTGGTTTTATCTTTGAAACAAGAATCACGGGTTTGTTTGACTGCTTTGATCAATAAACTTTTGTTATTAACAGTGTGTAGGTAAGGATGTAAATTTGGAAGGTAGCACATAATATTTTTTATTTCTGAAAATAAGAACATGGTGATTTGATAAAAATCAGCTTTCTATGTGCTGGTCTTTAAGTAATTCTGCATTCCCCATGCCTGTTGTATGTGACACAAGGCTAAAATTCGTAACAGACACTTAAAAAATATTTTTACCGCAAAGCTCTGCTGTTACACATAGGGTAAGAAAATGTATTTTTAAGTATGGTGCTAGATGTAACCCACTTGTGATTACACCCTATTCTTTATTCTGTCTTTTCACTTCAATGGTTTGTATATCTGTATATTGTCACACTGTACTGCTTAGAAAAATAATGTTCCTGTTTTACATGGGCTTTGTAAAATGATGTTCTTGTTTTAGTTGAGGTTAGACTGAAACTGGGCAGTAGTGATCAGTCCTCCAACCTGGCTATCAAAGTCAAATTAATAAATAAATGCATAAATACATGAATAATTAAATAAATATGGAAGCAGAAGAGACATACTATACACTGAAGTAATCCCTTATAAAACTAGTTCACAGTCGCTTCTTTGGTCTGAGTCGGTTTGCATGTGCTTTTACTTTTGCCCATAGAAGACAGTGAAATTGTATTGAGAAAAGGAGCACAGTTTTGACTTTCCTTTTGTCAATTACTATAGGTCACATTTTCTCAAACTATTCATCAGAATTCTTGTAGAATGTAACAAGATAACGTATCTACTACCAAATGCATGACATCATTGCCCCTTGCAGCTAGAGGTTTAATTGCATGGTTTCTAACTCCCACAGTCAAAGGGATTTAATCTAACAGTGGTAGAACTGCTTGATTTGTCTGAAAGAATGACTGTTGTTTGTTAGGGTTTGAGGCTTTCACTATGTGAAGTAAAATCATCCGCATGGCTTTATTGCAATTCATAAATGGAGGTCTGGATTGGAATTTGCTTCATCTCAGAATTTTAATATAAAAGAAAAAGGCTGACAAGAACAGGAGACTTAAAAAAGAATACAGCAGGAGTGTGTATATCTGCTTAACCCCAGCCTTCCACAGCATGACATCTGTCATGAACACTTACCTGGTGGATCAAGTCTCAAGTTTATTAATTATTGAAAGAGTCTTTGCAGCTCTAAGCAGTAGTGTTAGCTTATAAAATGTTCCTTTTGTAATACGCATGTCAAACAAGGCCTGCAGCTGCCAAAGCATGATTTGTGTCACTGATTTCCTTCATATTTACTTTTTTTTCTGACAGTTAAAAAAGGTTGCGTATTCAACCACCATATTAGTTTCACTAGTAAATAAACTGTTGCTGCTCTCTCAGTAGCACTTTTGTCTGATGTAATTGAAATACCTAGCCTTTTATTGTGTCTGTTCATGCTAATAGGACAAATCACGTAAAACAGAGGGATAAACATGAAATAGTTCAAAGAATGGCATATTTCTCGCCTTGTTTTTTCTTGCTTCTGCATAATATTCTAAATGCTTTAAGTAAGTTTTGAAACCAATTAACTATAGGAACCTTGAAAAACAAATCTGAAATAGGAAGTGCTAGGGTATCAGGCAGTCAAAAACATGAAACATATATTGGCATGTGTCAGTTGTCCCGAAGGTAGTGGTGTGAGAATTTTATGATATGGTAACTTGGAAACAAGAAGAAGAAAATATTCAGATATGAGACAATGCTTTATAGATTTAAGAAAAGTGTTTCATAAAATTAATGAGTGATTATTTCAGCTTTTTCTAGAACTCTAGCTTAGCAATGCCAAATCACAACACATATTAAATATTTGCACTTTATTTAGCTGCTTTTACTGTATCTGAGCTTCTTCCTACTTTATTACATTATTTTGCTTTTTTGCTGCTTGTTCTTAAAGTGTACTGCTTGTTAAGAGCCTGATTAGATTGTAACATTTATTCTAAGCTTTGATTAAAGCACTTGGGCTTCAAACTAGTTATCTCACATAAGGAAGGTTTGCAGTATACACTCTTGTGGCAGAAGAGGTAGCTTACATCCTTCTAAGTTGACAATTGCTTGTTGAAGGCTCATTGTGTCTGTTATTATAAAAGTGTCTTAATTCTGGTTTAAGTGCCATGGCCTCAGGCCAGTTATTGTACATTAAGAAGGTTTGTGGCCTACACTCCTGTGGGAGGAGAGGGTAGTCTCCCTCCTTCCGTGCTGGTAATTGCTGGTGGAGGCTTATTGTGTCTGTTATTTTAAATATCTTTGTTCTGGATTAAGCACTTGGGCTCCAAAACAGTTATTTTACATTAGGAAGGTTTGTGGTCTAAACTCTTGTTGGAGGACAGGATAGCCTACACATTTCTGAGCTGGGAATTGCTGGTTGAAGGCTTATTGTGTCTGCTATTCTGAATGTGTCTTAGTTTCTGGTTTAAGTACTTGAGCTCCAAACCAGTTATTTTATATTAGGAAGGTTTGTGGTCTGCACAGTTTACCATAGCTGCTCAGAGTTTGGTTTTCTTAGCCAGTGGTCTGGAGTGCATCTGAACAGAAATCCATGGCATTCACTGACATTTTCCAAAAACAAGATTAGCTTAAGCCTGCATTATACTTTGTGAACAGTATTTTATTGAACTGCTGCTTTTTTTTTTTTTTATTTATTTTTTTTTTTGCTGCTGTGACTGCTTCATTCTGCACTTTGTATCATTGCTACTTCTGCCTGAAATAGCACAAGATTGATTTAGACATGCTGAATCTAGACTGTTGGTATCCCTTGAGCATTAAAACCAGCCATCATAAATTAAGAAGGCCTCCCTGCACCCTTGTGGCAGACGTAAATAGCTAGGACCCATCTGAGTTGGGGATTGGTAGAAAAAGGCTCTGTGTGGGGCTTTCCTATTGGTAGTTTGTGTTAAAACTGTTTAAATTCACTTGTATTTAAGACTTATGGTTGCACGTAGCTATGCACCACACAACAGGAGATAGTGGTGCCCTGTATAGCCAGAAATGCCTGGATATAGCCTTTTCCCTAGAGAACAGTTAGTGGAACCCTCTCAGGCTTCCATGTTTTACTGCAGGCAACTCAGCTGGGGACTGAGCTGCATTGCCACACTTTTTAATCCCTAATCCTCAATAGAATAATTCCCCTCCCTAATCCTTGAGCAAAAGCTGATCTAACTTGTCTACCCCCTATGCTACAATGGACAGTCAGTTTCCCAATATTTCTCCAACTAACCTGCTTGACATGGGCATCCTGAGGCAATGTAGTAATTACCTCATGTATACTGGCAACCATTTGCTCCAAAAGAAACCAAATACAATACGTGAGACATCTAAATATACTATGAAACTGGAATCAATCCTATCACATAACAATAAACACCTCTCTTCTCACACAAGATAAAGTCATGACACATAAACCCACATACGCACAGGTACTCACTAAGAATCTACCAAAAGATCAGAGACCTCCCAAGAGCAAAAAACTCACACATACTAGAGCATGACCAAAATGTACTGCAGATAACGACACACATACCAGTGTCTCAGTGAATAAGCCCCTAAGGCAGGACACATCAAAACCAAATGTCTTGGTCATAGGAGATTCCATAGTGAGACACACCAATGTCACCCTCACCAGGCTGGACAAGGAGAAGGTTATGGTCAGCTTCCTGTCAGGTGCCAGTATCCATCAAATCATGCACGCACTCAAGTCACTCAACAAAAACTACCTTGTGACTCTGTCATAATACATGTTGAGGTAAATGACTTGAGCTGTACCTCCCTAGACAATAAGAAGAGAGACATGACTGATTATGTGTCCCAGGTAGGTATGTCACTAGCCCTAAGCAGCATTCTACCTTCACCCAGGATGATTCCACAATATAGACAAAAAAGATTGATTTCAACAATTGACTTAGCTTCTGGTGTCAATCCAGGGGGATCCAGTATCTGTCAGCCTGGGAAGACATGGTTGATAGACCATGCTGCTTTGCCAAAGATGGTCTTCACCTGTCATCTCTAGGCTTTTGAATGCTGGCAAAGACACTTGCTTGCCCCATAGTGCCTTTTTAGGCAATACCAAAATAACAAAACTTCCAACATAAAAAAATCCACTACAGACAAACTCAAGGTTATGCTGCTTAATGATATGAGTCTAAACAGGAAACTGCACTCCCTGGAAGCTCTCCTCACCTTGGAAGATGCTGATGTCTGTGCAGTCACTGAGACTTGGTTCAAGGCTGTAATGCTTTCTACATGTTCAGACCTCAAAACGAGAGTGAAAGAACAAAAGGTGTAGCTGTAGCCATCTTCATTAAATCCAAATACATCTTGAGACTGGTTAAACAGAATGACTCTCTTGAGCTACTCCAGGTCCAAATAACTATTGGTAAAACACCCTACCACATCATTGCTAGCTATAGGCCCCCACCATAAACCATGAGAAGCACACCGTCTACCTGGACTTGCTTGTGTCACTATCCAGTGAGTGCTCGATCATCCTGAAGTTCCTGGATGTTGTTAATATAAATGATCTAGAACAGTTAGTTTGCACCTCCACAAGGGGTTTAAATGCTCTGAACCTAGTACTCACCAATATGACAGATCACTACACTACCCTCTCTGTTCTGCCCTCCCTAGTAAGGTCAGACCATAAATCTGTCTCGTTGAAAGTAATGATCAGACCTGACACCTCCAGAAGCAATACAATTGAGAAACTTCTCCAAAACAAACTATAACCTACTAAGCACAAGTTTGAAAAGTTTCAACCCCCCCCCCTGCTAACATAGCTAACAATGGCTCCTATGCAGAGGAGTACACAAATACCCTATATAACCACTTAAACAACTGTATTGACTCTGTTGTACCTGACAGGATGAAAACCGAGTCCTCCTGTAAAAACAAGCCACTCTGGTGGACCTTGAGTATAAACAGGTTATATAACAAAAGGAAGAAACTGATAGTGGACAGTACTACTCACACTGACCCTGAGGAAATTGCCAACCTGTCAGCTAACAGATTTGGCGTAAAATTCACCCCCCCTGTCCCCACCAGCCATGCCCCAAAGCATACCTGACACCTGTCCTCTCCCCAGTATCTCCAATGAGCAGGTCATATCCACTGTGTCCCAGACCAAAAACATGGTCTCTATTTGACAAGATAACATTCCAGGTTGCTTACTAAACCTAAAGCATGACCTAGAAGATCCACTTGGCACTATCTTTAACCATAGCCTGAGCACTGCCTTTGTTCCAGCAGAGTGGAGAACAGGAACTGTAATACCCTTGCACAAAGGGAGTACATAAACTGACGCTGGGAACTATAGACCCATAAGCCTAATCAGCCCTATCTACAAGACCGTGGAAAGAGTCACCATGGACCTTATCAACAAGGACATAGGCAACCTTCAAATTCTTGACCTGACCCAGTTTGGCTTTGTTAAGGGCAGAATATGCTTACTAAGCCTGGTAGACTTATTTCAGATTGTCACCAAAGCCCTGGATGAAGGCAAAACAGTACATACCATCTATCTCGACTTAGCCAAGGCTTTGAAAACAATCCCCCACTCAGGCAACAATGAGAATTTCTCCCAGCCAGGGATTAGCCAATATGTCACTAGATGGGTAGCCAACTGGCTCATTGACAGAACCTATACTTTCAGAGTTGGGGATTCCACCCCCACCAATAGAACAGTTACCAGTGGGGTACCACAAGGTTCTGTGCTGAGCCCTCTACTGTTTGGAATCTATTTCTTGATTGTCAGGTGAAAGTAGATGGTCTGTGGCTTACCAAGTTCACCAATGACTGCAAACTGGGAGCAATCATTGAGTACCCTAAAAATATTTGCATATTACAGTATGGGTTAACACAGACAAATAATTGGTGCCAAAGCCATGGGCTAAAACTAACTGCAAAAAAGTTCATAATTGTCCCCTTTGGCAAAGAGATAGCCCCTGCAAATTACAATACAGGCAGCAACCCCTAAGCTCGAACCCAGTGATGCATGACTTGGCAACACAAGTTGATAGCAGTATAAACTTTGATCACCATGTGTGTGTCCACAATAGTAAGGAAAGCCTTTTACATTGCACACCTCATAAGTAAGGGTATCGCATCCAAGACCATGGATGTTATACCTCTGTACTCCACATCATCAGACCACTAATAGAGTACAATGCTCCCTTTTGCATGAACCTGCAGCAGCTAGCAAGACCATAGACGTTCCTGACCAAGAGAATTCAGGGACTCCAGATCATGACCTACATGGAAAGACTGAAAGCCCTGTTGCTGTACTCTGTGTCTGTGTCCTACAGGTTGCTGAGAAGCAACCTGTGCCTAGACTACAGAGCAGTCTCTAACCCTGCTCTAATGGAATGCTGCACATCCACAAATCAAATGGGACAAGAGTCACTCACTCCAGAGATCTCAACCTAGTCAGTGAATTAAACAAAACACACTGAAGATACAGATATGTCTCCCAGAGACTGCCGCTACTCTGGAATAAAGTCTAATTCACATTAAGTAGAGCTCTTCTAAGACCCCATTTAAGCGCAACCTGGACAACTAATTCACCTATGTCCCTCATGGCCAGGGGCAGCCAATGCCGATCATAATTTGCTCTGCAAACAATCAAACCATATAAAAATGGTCAATTAAGAAACACTGGCATTACATGGGTAGGCTTGTATAGACCCTAGGGCTATTTGCCTAGCAACGTCCAATGAACCTATGAACCTATAATCTGCATTTTAACATATAATCTCCAAGATAGCTTAAATAGAATTTACTCTAGAAAGGCAGTACGAAAAGATAGCTTTACCATATTTTCTTTAAAATAGCAAAGATGTCAAGTATATCCTCCGAGCATAATTAAATAGTGTTATAGAAAAATCCATTTGTGGTGTCTGCCCAGTCTTCTACTGTAGTATGCAAATTTGTTTTAATGTGTTTCTTTATTATTAATTGCTCATTATCAAATTATAAATTAAATGGGAGCACTGTAGAAGATTTCATGAAAGATGCTAAAAATGTTTTTGAGATCTTAAAATTTCCCTGAGTGTGCATAAGGTAGACAAAGTTTGCCAAGGGTGTGCTATTGGAATTGTGACTTCATTTAGTGGGCCATGAGATGGACAAAGAAAGCAGAAAGAAAGAAAGAACAACAGTTAAAGATTTAGGAATATTGTACAAAGTTGACAAGTTACTGGATCTAGTGGAAAGCCTGTTGGTCGACTTTTATCTGCTTATTTTATTTATTTATTTGCCACTGTTAACTGGTTTGGTACACTGGTTCAAAGGCTCTTGTGAGGTATGGCCTTGATCAAAGAAGCAGAGATACAATATAAAGTAAAACAAACATTTCAGTGAGCATATAAGCAGAAAATCATGAATGACTGTGCAATTCTTTTTAAGCCTATAGGGATGTTTTCATGTTAGCATTATACACAATTACACATTTCAAGCAATATATAACATAAATAATACACAGCACTATATCTTCCACTATGGCTTGTTAAGGTGCATTTCCTCAATGAGTCTAATTCATCAAATTCAGTTGTCTGACGCAGGCTGTGTTTTAAGTGGTATAGCCCTGGCCTGTTGCAACTCACCTCCCATCCTCTAAAAGGTATGCATGGCAGGGCTCAGCATTTCTGTGCTTGTTTGCCACCTTGAGTGGAGGGTGGCATTCATATCCAGGTCACCTGGGCCACAAGTACTTAGGAATCCTCACTCCCAAACAGGAGGAGGGGGGATCTGCTGTAGTCTAGGAAGGATGATGGCACAGTGATGTGTACCAAGTGTTGGTGAGCATCCCAGACTTTGCCTCATATTGTTTCCATGTTCTTCAGTAAATAATTGGTTATCTTTGCAATTACTAGTAAGTGCAGTCAACCACTGACCCCACTGCAGTTTGTACAAAAGTGCATGAAATGCATGTTGATGCAAAGCGTGTTGATGTATTAATTTTAATACGTGAGTTTCATTATTTATTTATTTACTTACTGCGGTAGCGTTGTCGCCTCACAGTATGACGTTGTCCTGTTCGATTCTCAGCTAGAGCGTCTTCTGTGTGGAGACATGCGTGAATGGGTGTACCTTCATTGAAGGCTGTGCATCAGGGCCTGCAACTCGGCATGTAAAAATCTACTGCCAATCATTAGTGGACTAGAGTTCCACTGTGGCGACCCCTAACTGGGAAAATCCGAAAGACACAACAACACCAACTTATTTATTTTTAAATATTTGAGGAAAAACCCCACTGGGTTAAAAGCAAACCCTTTTCAGCAGAAGCCCACGAAGAGAAATGCCAGACACAAAACTATATGACCAGTATCTGAACAGGCTGCATGAACCAGTCCTCTTAAGGTCATGCAAGAGGAAAAGGAGGCTAAGGGAAACAAACATGGACCACAGGAATCATTGCATAATCATTTCACAAACTGTCTCCCTGTACTTCTGGATTACCACATCTTATAAAGGCACACATACAGCATTTAATCTTGGGCCCTGGTATGTGAAAGGATGATCACCAAACACCATGGGGATTCATTGGGCTCCTGTCTACACTTGTGGTTGCACAACACCCACAATTCTAGTGGTGGATAATTGCCCTGTCATTGTTTTCATTTTCCTGTTTCCATCATCCCTCCCATACCTTCCATCCATTAATAACTCCTCTTCTTTCCCAAAGAACTCCCCTTCCCTCCTCCTCATTCATTATGGACCTCCTCCTGTTTTTGCAGTTCATTTAATTCAATGAATTGTATTCCAGTACTCACATCAGTCAATGCAACTCAGTTATTAACAGCCAGTTGTTATTCACCAATCAGTGGAACACTCACTATAATTATTCTGATACATAAATTATATGTAATATTAATTTACCAAATGATTTAAATGGATTACAGCAAATATGGAGCAAGTACAAGAATTACAAATCAAACCTGAATTTGCTGCAGCTGAGATGCTGATAACGCTTGGAAGGGTGCATCACTGAGATATGCATGGAGAGCTTGTCTCACTATTGTGCACAGGTGAAAGTGGCACTGACAGGTACATGGGTGGTGTACCTCACTCTGGTACATAGGAGAAAGCAAGGCTTGGAAGAGAACACTGCTTGGTAAGAGAAAAGTAAGTTTGTCTGTTAGCACTGAGTTACCTGATTTGAAAGGCTACATGATGTATAGAGAATTTAAAGGCTTTGTGAAATAAAGAAAATTGGGATAACACTTGAGTCACTTTAAGGAAACTCTCATACTCAGTGTTTTTCAGTCAGAAGCATAAATGAATTACAAGTGGCTGCTTATTTTCACCAAAGAAGTTTCAGGAGGTGTGTGATTTATTACTTCTAAAATATCTGTTGTTGAAAAATGATTGGGGTAGAAAATTGTAAAGCGATGGAATTTGTCTCATATGGAGTTAAGGCCTGGGTTCAGTCAGAGAACTTTTCTAGAGATTTCAAAGTGCCATTTCCTCTTTTTCACAAAATTACTGCAATCTAACATATCAATCACATATTGATAAGCCAACATTTTTCTTTTCATAATGATTTAGATTTTTCTGATACTGACTGTGGCACATGGGGAGATAATAATTTGCCAACTAGTTCCATGTGAAAACTAATGAATAAAAGGAAATAGTGGATATGTTCTCTTCACAATTTCTTTAGTCATTTTAAATAGCAATGCTGGAAGGAAGAATTTTAATCCTAGTAGTTCATCAGATTCAGCATTTATGGTTTGTGTCACAGCAAATACCAAACAGAAAGAGGATGAATCATTATACTTTATATCACCTTTAGTCAGGAGTATAAAGGTGCTACAGCAACTGTGAATATTGTTAGAACAGCAATTAAAGGCCACTAATCTTCACATTTAAATCATGTAAAGATGCGCAAACAGAGAGCAAAGTGGGTTAAAAAGAATGCCAAAAGCCCACTTTAAACAATGGCTGAGTTTAAAAAGTACAAGATCACTAAGACTAGATGTAGGCCCGGTAAGCCTGGGTACATTATTATGAATATTCAAAGCCAAAAAACAAACCACCAAAGGGGTCCTAGAAAAAAGAGAACAGGGAATTCCCACAAATAAGTCAAGGAGTGTGATATAACAGAAATTAAAAATATTGAAAAAGATACCTTAATTTTGCAAAAGAAACTAGATAAGGCAGAAGGCAGAGGAATAAAAAAGCAGGAATGTAGCCCTTAAACAGGACATAGTTTATTCAGAAATCCCCATCCTCCCTAAGAAATGCAGCTCTGGAAATCACAGTTCTTGTACAAATGCAGACAGAACAAAACGTGAAAAAGGAGGTTTCACAAAAAATGAATGAGATTGTAGTTACATAGTCTATTAAGTTGAAACAAGAACTGAACTACGTGTCTGAGAGGTATGAGCTACTCCAATTTCAGCATGAAAAGTTACAGCAAGATTGCAAAAAAAATGAGTCAGCCTGTTGGCATGAATGGATAAAGCCCTGATTAAAGTCCATGTGACCCAGTTTTGATTAGAGCCTCGGGCATCTGATGGAGCAGGCAGGGAGAGTTATTGTGCCTATCCTGGGGGAGGATCTGCATTGATGTAGGAAGATCATTCATCATATCCTGGTGGAGGAGAGAACTTAGAAAGATTAGGAGGACTGAGGAGACTGTCAGGCATGTCCTCATCTGACCACTCCTCATTGCACAATGCAGACAACTAATGAGTCTCACACATTAAGGGTTAGAGCCTAAAAAAAAAACTAGCATGCAAGGTAGCAGATATGATGTCACCAGCTTCTAGCTTCACTCAGCTTCCCAAGCCAAGGCCTCTACTTCCCTTTCTGCGCCTACCTTTCATGACATCTGCCAGAAGAATACTGTCTACTAAATGCTCCATGTTCTCCTTCCCTTCTTCATGGTTGTCCCACCTGGGAGGTGGCACCAGGCTTAGAAATTAGGAGAAATGGCAGCAGAAGCTGAGCAGCTAATGGGCAGTTGGATTTGTACTTATGAAACCAAAAAAAAAAAAAAAAAGAATGGAAAAGTTACAAAGATTTAACATGCAAGTTGCTAGATCTGGAGTCCAGGGACAAACAAAAGAAGTTAAGAAATTTTTTTTTTTCATACCAGAAAGTTGTGATACCCACTACAGATTAGAGCAGTACATTCAGAAGACATCTATAAAAGCAATAGGCAACAAAAGTGATTTAATAGTTCCCTGGATTAAATACATGGAATTCAGAAGAGTCACAGGGAACTATTAAATCACGTTTGGGTTCCTATTGCTTTTGCAAATGTCTTCTGAATGTACTTCTGTAATCTGTAGTAGGTATCACAAATCTCTTAAGCCCATGTCTGTGTTATGTCTGTGTACCCCTCTATCTTCATACATTAAGAAAATAAATAAGTTTGGGCATTAAGACAAAAAGAAATTTGAGTAATATATCAAGAATATTATATGTAGATATTAATGATCTAAAATGTAATAAGAAACAAAAATGAGTTCTGTTATTAGTTAAAATATTAAAAGAATTAATAGTCTACATACACAAAGTTTGTCTGTCTCAAAATTATGTGATTTAAAGGAACTGGATTAAGTATGCAGTTGTGAATGCTGGTAGCATACATTGCGGAGGTGCTGAAATGTGTTTAATATTCTAAGGTGATAATAGAAATGGAGCACATTTATTATAGATTACAAGTTAGAAACGTATTAGTGGAGTTAAATATTAGTGACAGGAAATTTATCTTAAGTTCCTTTTACAGCCTGCTTAAAAAATATATTTTCCTATAAGACATAAAAGAGATGTAAGAATCCTCAGCAGTGCCCATTACTCAGACAAGTAATTGGAAAGTTACACATGGTAAAATAACTTTCCTATCCCCCATGCTGCATATGGAGGGGTACAAAAACATATATGGTGAAACATTCAATATTTTTTATGAAGATGCATGGATTGCTGAATCTAGGGAGTAGTAAGCAAATGTTTGCTCAATGGGCACAAAAAGAAAATACTTTCTCCAGGATAGATTTCTTTCTAATATCTATAGGCCTGATTAGTTCCTTGATTTTTGTAGACTGTACAGTGGGATTTAACAGATCACTGGGCTTTGGTTATTGCATGCTAATCAGTAAAAAGAAAAAGGAGGCTAAATAGAAACAACTAGAAATAATTTAAGATGTAGCAGTTGAAATAATAATTTATATACAGGAAAACAGGAATAATTTTTCATCTTTAATCAATTGTTGGGACTTCCTGAGTTATTTATACTTAAATGACATTAAAAAAGCATAAAGACTAAAATATAATTTAAAGTATAGTCTTGACAGAGATCCAGTTGGAAAGTTTCACAAAAGTATTGCTGGTTGCAAAAAAATATATATATGTTTTATGAAAAGAGCTCACATAGTATAATAATAAAGCTCTGTAATCTTTTACAAAAAGTATAATAAAAATCATTCATTAGGAAACCTTGGTTAAGGTAGGCACAGATGGTGAACCCTTTGAAAAGCAGTTATTAGATGTCTAGGAATATAATCACCTCATCAAAGGACACAGATGAGAGGCTAGTAGAGTGAGTATGAATATGTATACATAAATGAATATGACTTGAACTGTTTTATTCAGTACATAATCAGAAGCAAAAACACAAAAGGCTTAATACTAAAGAGTAGGTGGACAGTCCAGAGAATAAATAACAGTATTACATTACAAGATAACTATATGGAAATGGTAGAAAGAGTGACATACAACATTGTGCAGGACATGCAGTATGACTTTTTAGATTTAGTTCATGTGGGCCAAACATATTTGATGCCAATTATCTTCTTTCCCATGGGGTCCTACCTGGAACAGCTTGAATAAAATAAATTCAAGCTCTCAAACATTTATTACCAAGTTCTTTTAGAAGGCTGTAACTGCAAAAATTAATTGCAGGGAGTTTATTAAACCTCTCAATGGTTAAGAGATTGATTTTCAAAGTGTGCGAATATATGTGAGCATGGTATTATTCAAATATCTAATCCAAACTCTGTATTCAAAATTGTTTAATGTGAGAATAATTCCAGAAAGTGTAATAGGTATAATCAGTAGACCGTTGGAGTATATGTTGATGAGTTTTGCCATTTCTTGACAATATTAAAGAGTTCAGATCAATACTTTTGTTTTTATATTTATCAGCAGATTAGAATGTTAGCCATGATAATTTGTCAAACAGTTGTAGTTTGGCACAAAGGAAATGTGGAAGTTATCTATTGTTTCATCCAACTTTTTGTCCCATTGTATTTCTCATTTTCTTTATCCTACTGTCTTAGACTATGTGTATGCTATTTTTTTTGTATGCTGACTCAACGTATTAAAGAATAAGAAGTGATGATCCAGACTATCCGAAAGACACATTGTATTGCAGAGATGTTGGTCCAAATTGATCTATCATCACAAGTTTTTACTGCTTTAGGAAAGAAAAATGTGATAGGGAATGAGATGGAAGAATGGGAGATGGCAGTGAGAACAGATAATTACAAGGCATTGGTAAAAGCATAAAATACTGAGGACAATTAATGTGGTAACAGGAGAATGGAGAAACCTAAGAGCAGTTCAAAAATCTGTGCTTCATGGGACTGGTGGAAGATACAGAAGGGGTCATGCTGGAAAACCAACAGTTTATTTAATGAGCATTTGCTTGGTTGGTTTTGTTGCCAGATGGCTTTCATCTTGACAAAGAGCCCTTCATATTTGCCCATGGAGAGGGAGGATGGGTATTCTGCAAATATGGATGCATGACTCATACTCTGCAAATATGGACCCATGACTTATACTCTGCAAATAAGGACCTTGAGTCATACTCTGCAAATAAGGACCTTGAGTCATACTCTGCAAACAGGGACCTTGAGTCATACTCTGCAAATAGGGACCTTGAGTCATACTCTGCAAATAAGGACCTTGAGTCATACTCTGCAAATAGGGACCTTGAGTCATACTCTGCTTGTCCTTTTTTATGAAGGCAATACCTTGTGTTTGGAAAATGGTAGGAGGCAAACAGATACAGTAATTAGATGGTTAAGAATTAATGATGCTAATTAATGTAAAGTAAGCATAGAGGGTAACTGGAATGCAAAAGGGCAACAGATGAAATAAGGCCCTTCACTGAGAGCATACAGGAGTTATAGCCATGAATTATAAATCCAAAGCATTTTAAAACTGAAGAGTATGTATTTAGGGATAATGTTCTGACTGTGCTTTTCACACAAGCATACAAGAAAGGAGGGACGGGAGATGATGGAAATGACTAGAATGGGAATTGAGAAGAAAGGTAGGGAAAAGATAAGGAAAGTATTACAAGCATACTCAGGAGGGCAATAGGGGATGGTGACCAATAAGACCTGTGCATTATCAAGCAAAATTATCTTATTATTCTTTATAGTATGACTTTTTTTCTTTCTTTAACACCACAAGTTCCTTGTGGCCTTCTGATCTTGTATAAATCTGGCATTCTTAATTAAGTGATATAATTTTAATGATATATATGATATGAAAGAACAAGACATGACAAAACGACACTAGGATTATTTATGTAGGAAGCACTACAGCTGAGGTATTGTTATTTGTTAATTCCGGTTTACTATTGAAACTGCGAAGTGACTGCTGTCAACCGCATGTGGTCGAAAGGCAGTTTTCAAATGGGCAGAATGTCAACTCAAATAACATCAACTACACTATAGCAAATGGTTAGTGTAGTTTGATTATCTGAGTTCGGCATTGTGAGCGGAAATCGCTGTTTAGTGAGGCACAGGGAATTAACCCATTTCCTTACTGTAGTGCGATCTCAGAGTTGGTATATATAATTTTCAGTGGGGTTCAGGGGAGCTTGCTCCCCCTGCAAAATAACAAAACACATTTACCGTTGACTGTGGAATGTCACTGTACGGTAAGCTGCATAGCATGGCTCACTGACATCACCTCCTGCTAGGTCGAATACATCAAACTATGGGTGTTGAAGTATTCAGTTTCAACCTGGCCACATTTTCACTGTTTCGGATTCAAGATTTCGGGTAGACCATGTAACTGATTGACATATGCAGTTTCAAGGTTTCAGTAGTAAACTGTTACTTCCTATGCAAGTGTTCATACATTAGTGGGTTACATCATACTAAAGTATCAGAATTGTAAACTGAGAAATACATACTCATGCCTATATAAAATGTATTACACCAGAGAAATTAAGCGTTCTTTGTTAGTCATTTTGAAGGTGTGCAGCATCACCATATTTATGTTAATAATGACAAAGTCAAGTGACTTA